>NW_026652357.1:66774-154618 GCF_009828535.3 Hylobates moloch | reverse complement strand
TGAATACAACGGATGACACAGTAAGAGGTCCCAAAGTCAAAGAGAGAGCCAGTCCATAAAGTGTGATTGGGGAAGCTGTGTTCCAAAGGAAATAGTTCCTGGGCACTTTTTTCTTCTTTTTTTAAATTTTGCTGTCACAAAGGGACATTGGATTCTACTTTTCTTTGGGTGAGCTTCCTTCAAGTTCAGTGAGAGCCAAAGTCCTCTTCATAGCATATAAAAGACTGCACAATCTGGCTGCTTTTGCATTGTTTTGGGGACACACAAATATCTGCATGATTTTCAGAAATTAAAACTATTTTTTAAGTTCTTTTTTTGCATCAGGTCTGAAATGTGTAAGAGTAGTAGTTTCTGTTGCATTTTTTTTTTGCACAGTCCATTCTGTTTTATTACTATATAGTCTTGAAATATAGTTTCAAATTATAAGTATGATATCCTTCTGCTTTGTTATTTTTCCTCCAGATTGCTTTGGCTATCAAAGCTTATTTTAGTTTCATGTAACTTTTAGGGTTTATTTGCCATTACTATAAAAAAAAACCACTGCAATTTTTATATGAAGTTTATTAAATCTATAGATCACCTTGGATAATATGGCAATTTAATGATATTTATTCTTTCAATCCATAGACATAAACTCTTTTAAAATTTACTTGGATCCGGTCTAATGTTTTCATTATTTTTATTATAAACATTTTTTATCTTCTTAATTTTTTCTCAGAAATTTATTACTTAATGCTATAGTAAATTAGATTTTTTCTTCCTCTATTTTATCAGATAGTTTGTTTTTAAGTGTATTAGACCATACATATACTTGTATGTTAGTTTTATATTTTGCTAATTTACAGAGTGTATTTATTAGTTTAGGCTGGTTTTAATGTACTGTGTATGGTTTTTCAAACATATGATTGTATGATCTACAAACAGCAAATTTTACTTATTTTTCTTCAATTTTAATGGATTTTTTTATTTCTTTGACTAATTCTTCTGCCACATACTTCCAGTTCTACATTAAAATAGAAGCATCAACAATAGTTTTGCATTGGTGTCTGAATTTGATGAAGCAAACACCTCTTCAAGTTTTCATAACTGATTTTAGAAGATAAAGATCTGCTTTTGTTGGGTCCTTAGGGTGATGAGACGCCCTCTGAATTTGTAGTGAAGAGGGGTTGCAGATTGGTCACAAGGCTGCTGGGTCTGCACTAGGGTCCACCTTTAGTTGGCTTCTTACAGAGGCTTGGGTAGTTGTAATTCTCATTTTATTTTTGGACAGACTGACTATCCTTCAGGACTTTGCTCCATAGGGCAGACACTAGGGCATGTTTTTGCAGTCGGGTCTGCATATGGTGGGCCTTGTATTGGGATGTGGATGAGTATGGCTTTGACTGAGTACCAGAAAGCATTTCCTCAGGTAACTGTGTGGGTTTCTATATAGGCAGAACTGGCCATAAACTGTGGCTCAGGTAACTGAAATTGAGTCATTGAACCACTTTAGGGACCACAGTAAAGGCCAAGGTCTGCAGGCCTGCCTACATGGCTGTAAATGTGTGCCTTCCTCCAGGTCTCTGGAATGGTAGGACCTCTGCCAGACTGTGGCTGGGAGGAGTTTGGGATGGTTATAAAGTAAGTTCAGAATTCTCAATGGGACAAAGTTGGGTAAACCCTAACCTGGTCTGTAGCCAAGAAGAGGTTCCTTTAGTTTCCCACCCGAATGAGGGTCTACCTTCTGAATAGAACAATTCTCAATCTTAAGCTTTAACAGCGTTTCACAACTGCATCCTTGGATCTCAAATCTCTCTTAGAGGCCTTTATTTTGGAGATGGCGTCTTGCTACATAACCCAGGTTGGTCTCAAAATCCTGGCCTGGAGCAAAAAGGAATTATAGGATTTTCATCTACATTTTTCAGCCTATATCTAAATAATAACATTTTATTTCCTAACATTTGTTTTACATATCAGAGGGTCTAACCCTATTCTGAAAAAAATATATATTTTTCTATATTTAACAATGTAAGGCTATTCTTTGCTTCTAAAGTTGGATTACAGCAGTTCTATTTTGTGTAAGAATAGCATGTATTTAAAATATAAAAAGCAACTCTAGTTTCTTTTAAATGCCAATTTATTACAAGTTTCTCATTAGAATATTCTATTTATAATTTTACTGCACATTCTCTGAAATGCTACTGCCACAAAGTGCATGCCAATGATTCAAAATACCTGTATATAATGAGTACATAGTAACAGTTAAATATTGCAGTTACGAAAATAAATTGTTGTTGTTGTTGTTGTTTGTTTGTTTTTTGAGTAGTTACCTTCTCTCACACAGGCTGGAGTACAGTGGTTCGATCTTGACACACTGCAACCTTCACCTCCTGGATTCAAGCAATTCTCATGTCTCAACTTCCCAAGTAGCTGGAATTACAGGCATGTGCCACCATGCCTGGCTAATTTTTGTATTTTTAGTAGAGATGGGGTTTCACCACGTTGGCCAGGCTGGTCTTAAACTCCTGGCCTCAAGTTACCTGCTCACATTGGCCTCCCAAAGTGCTGAGATTACAGGCATGAGCCATTGTGCCCAGCCTGACAAAGTTTTTAAAATGATACATTGACGTGGCATACCAGATTTTATGAGTAAACATTTCTCTTATTATTGCTTTGATGTTCTATATTAGTGTGTTTCCTCAGTGTACATTCCTTTTTTTTTTTTTTGAAATGGAGTCTCCGTCTGTCACCCAGGCTAAAGTGCAGTGGTGCAATCTCAGTTTACTGAAAACCCCACTCTCCATGTTCAAGCCATTCTTCTGCCTCAGCCTCCTGAGCAGCTGTGACTACTCACCACCACTTGCTAATTTTTGTGTTATTATTAGAGACGGCATTTCACCATACTGGCCAGGCTGATCTCGAAATCCTGACATTGTGATCTATCTGCCTCAGGCTCCTAAAGTGCTGGGATAATAGTCGTGAACCACAGTGCCCCGCCTCAGTGTAGGTTTCTTAACATCAGTTTATTGTGTCTGTTGGTTTTACTTATGTAGTATAATTTTAGAGATTTTGCAATTCTTTTTGTATGCTGTAAGTCAATTTGAGGTTTAACTAAGAGATAAATTATGCATCTCTATCACAGTCAGATTACATATGTATGTGTGTTTATCTATAAATATGACCCCAATTTTAGTTACGGCTTATCTCATATTCTTTCTTAGCTGATTTCCCATGGTAGTTGTATCTTGTCTAAGTGAGTAGTCATAGACATAGTCTTATTTTCACCATGTGTTTAATGATTAAAATATATTTTATTTTGTGAGAGAAACATTTTTGTGATTTGAAGGTAATTTTCAAAAAGATTTATAATTCTGGATGTTTTTTAGTTTTTCTTTAAAAACATTGTTTTAAAAACACATAACATAAAATTTACCATCTTAAATTTATTGAAGTGTACATTTCAGTGCCAGGTGTGGTTGTGGCTGTCATCTGTAATCCCAGGACTTTGGGAGGCCAAGACAGGATTCCTGGAGCCCAAAAGTTTGAGACCAGCCTGGGTAACATATGGAGACAACTTTCTGTAAGAAAAATTTAATAATAGCCAAGTATGGTGGTGTGCAGCTGTGGTCCCAGCTACATGGGAGATTGATAGGGAGTCAAAATTGTGCCTCTACACTCCAGCTTGGGTGACAGAGTGAGACCCTGTCTCAAAAAAAAAAAAAGCTGTTTATTTCAGGCACGTTAAGTATATTCACATTGTTATTCAAAAGACTTCTAGAAACTTTACATCTTGTCAAACTGAAACTCAATACCCATTAAATAACAACTGCTCATTTTACCCTCTCTCCAGCCCTTGACAGACAAACCTTCCACTTTCTATTTTTATGATTTTGACTACTTAAGATACTTCATGTAAGTGGGATCATATGGTATCCATAATTTTGTGACTGGATTAATTCAAGTGACATAATGTTCTCAATGTTCATCTTAAAATGTGACAAGATTGTTCTTTTTAAGGTGGAATAATATTCCATTTTATGTATATGTTACATTTTTTGATATGTTTATAAATCAAGAGACATTTGGGTTGCTTCGGTTTTTTGGCTTTTATGAATACTGGCATAATAAAGATGGATTTTCAAATATGTCTTCCAGGTCCTGTGTTGCTTTTTATTTTTTTAGATGGAGTCTCATTCTTTTGCTCAGGCTGGAGTGCAGTGGTGTGATCTCAACTAACTGCAACCTCTGCCTCCTGGGTTCAAGTGACTCTCCTGCTTCAACTTTATGAGTAGCTGGGATTATAGGCACCCACCACCATGCCTAGCTAACTTATTGTATTTTTAAAAGAGATGGGGCCAGGGTGGTCTCAATCTCCTGACCTAGGTGATCTGCCCGCCCTTACTCTCCCAAATTGCTAGGATTATAGGCTTGAACCACTGGGCCTGGCCTTTGTTACATATTTTGGATATAGGTTTATAAATAAGGAACATTTATAACATTTTAAAATAATGGTTGCATCTTTGTTTGCCACTAACATTCAACATGGGTTTCATTTTTATTGCATCATCAAGAGATTTGGTGTTTTTTAAAAAAATTATAATGGCCATTCTAATGGGTGTGAGGTGATTTTGTTTGTCATTGTGGTTTTTTTTTATTTCTCTACAAATTGGTAATTTTGTGTGTCCCATCAAATGCTTTTTCTCATCTGTATACTTATCTAATGAAAATTTTGTTCATTTCTAAATCAAGTTATTCAACTTTACTGTTTTTTGTTTTTTTTTTTTGAGATGGAGTCTCGCTCTGTCACCCAGGCTGGAGTGCAGTGGCGCAATCTCGGCTCACTGCAAGCTCTGCCTCCCGGGTTCACGCCATTCTCCTGCCTCAGTCTCTCCGAGTAGCTGGGACTACAGGCGCCCGCCACCACGCCCCGCTAATTTTTTTGTATTTTTAGTAGAGATGGGGTTTCACCGTGGTCTCGATCTCCTGACCTCGTGATCCGCCCACCTCAGCCTCCCAAAGTGCTGGGATTACAAGCGTGAGCCACCGCGCCCGGCTTTTACTGTTTAGTTTTAAGGGTTGTTTATATATTTTGAATATTAACTCCTTTCACATGTAATTTGAAAATGTTTTCACGCATTTTCTAAGGGATGTTGTTACTCTTGAATTCTTTCTTGGTATGCAGAAATGTTGAAGTCTAGTGTGGTTAAACTTTTCTGTCATTTCATTTGTTTCTCATGCATTTAATTTTGGATCTAAGAAAATGGTGCCAAGACCAATGTTACATATTTTTCCCATATTTTTTCTAAAAGATTTGTTAGTATTTTTGTGTATTTTATTTTAAAAATATTTTTGTATCATTCAAGGAAATAGTACAACTTTATTTTATCAGCACTGATTTCAGTTTTCAACACCATTTAATTTTTATTTTTTGGAGATAGAGTCTTGCTCATTCATCCAGGCTAGGGTGTGGTGGGATGATCTCGCCTCACTGCAACCTCCATATCCTGGGTTCAAGTGATTCCCCTGCCTTAGCCTCTGAGTAACTGGGATTAAAGACACACATCACCATGCCCAGCTAGTTTTTTTTGTATTTTTAGTAGAGATGGAGTATCACCATGAGGGTTAAGCTAGTATTGAACTCCTGAACTTAAGTGATCTGCCCACCTCGGCCTCCCAAAGTGCTAGGATTACAGGCATGACGCCCAGCCTCAACATCATTTTTTGAAGAGATTATTTTTCTCTATTTTATGCTCATGGCAACTTTGTAGAATATCACTTGATCATATACAGAAGGGTTAATTTCTGAGCTCTATTCTGTTCTTTCATCAGTTTAACTTTGTGTCAGTATCACATTGTTTATGTCCTGTAGCTTTTAACCATAGTTGTATTGACGTCTTTGAAAAATGAAAATTTTTGACCCCTGAGCAAGAGTATGTTGAAGAGTGTTTCATATTTTCATAGTTTTGAATCTTCCAGTTTGACTTTTGCTTTTAATTCCTAGCTTCATTTAGTTTTTGTTAGAAAACACAGTGTATAATTTTAGTCTTCAAAAAATGATTGTTGTTGTTGTTTTGAGACAAGATCTTATCATCACCAAGGCTGGATTGCATTGGCGTAATGTTGGCTCACTGTAGCCTCAGCCTCCTGGGCTCAAGTGACCCTTTCACCTCAGTTTTTTGAGTAGTTAGGACTGTAGACATGCACTACCATGTCTGGCTAATTGTTTGCTTGTTTGTAGTGTTAGGACTTCACTATGTTGCCCAGGGTGGTCTTTAACTTTTGGCACCAATGGATCTTCTTATCTCAATCTCCCAAAGCGTTAGGATTATAGGCAAGAGCCACTGCACCCAGTCAGTATTTTTGAATTTAACAGAACTTGGTATGTGTCAGAACAGAATACACCAGATGCAAATAGGAATATTGTGTATGATCTTGGTTTTGACTGGAGAGTTTTGTATGTGTCTGTGAAGTCTAGTTGGTCTATAATGTGGTTTGGATGTCCATGTTGCCCAAACCTCATGCTTCAATATAAATGCTCAATGTTGGATGTGGGACCTGGTGGGACATGTTTGTGTCATGGGGGCAAATCTCATGAATGGCATGGTACCTCCTCTTGGTAACCAAAAAATTTACATTGTATTAATTCAAATGAGAGCTTGTTCATTACAAGAACCTGGCTTCTTAACCTCACACTTGCTCTGTCTCTTACCATATAATATGTCCAGTTACTCTTTACCTTCCATCATGATTTTAAATTTCCTGAAATCCTCACCAGAAGCAGATATGGGTACACACTTCTTATACATTCTGCCAAACTGTGAGCCAAATAAAATTTTTTTTATTAAAAATTATGCACTCTCAAGTATTCCTCTATATGTAAAATAATTAATATAGTCTATAATGTTATCTAAATTTTGTTTCTTATTTTTATCTGAATTTTCTATTTATTATTGCAAATGGAGTCTTGATGTCTACAATTTTTATGTTGCCATGTATGTCTTGCTTTACTTTTGTCAATATTTTCTTTATATATTTTGGATCCCTGATGTTATATACACATATACATATGTAATGCCCAACCTTGTTTTTACTAACCCTGTTTTTAGAGTCTCCCTTTTCCTTTAATCACCTAGCCTTGTTTCCACCTGAATTGACTCTCCCTTAGCTAAGAGAGCCAGACAGACTCCATCTTGGCTCTTTCACTGGCAGCCCCTTCCTCAAGGACTTAACTTGTGCAAGCTGACTCCCAGCACATCCAAGAATGCAATTAACTGATAAGATACTGTGGCAAGCTATATCTGCAATTCCCAGGAATTCGTCTGATTGATAATGCTCAAAGCCCCTAGTCTATCACCTTGTAATAGTCTTGAAGCCCCTGCACATGGAACTGTTTATTTTCCTGTAACCATTTATCCTTTTAACTTTTTGCCTACTTTATTTCTGTAAAATTGTTTTAACTAGACCCCCCTCCCTGGCCAACATGGTGAAATTCCATCTATACTAAAAATACAAAAAAATAGCCAGACGCAGTGGCAGGCACCTGTAATCCCAGCTACTCAGGAGGCTGAGGCAGGAGAATTGCTTGAACCCACGAGGCAGAGGTTGCAGTGAGCCAAGATCACAGCAGTGCACTCCATCCTGGGCAATAGAGCGAGACTCAGTCTCAAAAAAAAAAAAAAAGATGGTACATAAAACCTTAAAGTTCTCCTACAGAATTAAAAAAATGTAAATCCACATAAATCTGTTATAGAAACACCATATAAACGAGGTCAGGAGTTCAAGACCAGCCTGACCAACATGGTGAAACCCCGTCTCTACTAAAAATTACAAAAAAATATTTAGCAGGGCATTGTGGTGGGCACCTATAATCCCAGCTACTCGGGAGGCTGAGGAAAATTGCTTGAACCCAAGAGGCAGAGTTTGCAGTGACCTGAGACCAGGCCACTGCACTCCAGACTGGGCAATGGAGAGAGACTCCATTTCAAAATAATAATAATAATAATCATATAATAATAATTTTAATATCAATAACTGGAAAATATAGAGGCAGAGGTTTTTTTTTTTTGGGGGGGGGATGGAGTCTCGCTCTGTCACCCAGGCTGGAGTGCAGTGGCGCAGTCTCGGCTCACTGCAAGCTCCGCCTCCCGGGTTCATGCCATTCTCCTGCCTCAGCCTCTCCGAGTAGCTGGGACTACAGGCGCCTGGCTAATTTTTTTTTTTTTTGTATTTTTAGTAGAGACGGGGTTTCACCATGGTCTTGATCTCCTGACCTCGTGATCCACCCACCTCGGCCTCCCAAAGTTCTGGGATTACAAGCGTGAGCCACCACGCCCAGCCTAGAGGCAGAGTTTTTGTATTCAATTGAAGTTGTTGTGAGATTAAAATATATTGTTTTAACTTTAAGATGTATGTAATTTCCAGTTTTCAAGATTATCACAAAGATTTATAGAAAGTATGCAAGGGAAAATAAAATATAATCAAAGCATGGCAGTACAAAATTAAATGAAAATTAAGAAAGTCAGGCCGGGCATGATGGCTCATGCCTGTAATCCCAGCACTTTGGGAGGCTGAGGCGGGCGGATCATCTGAGGTTGGGAGTTTGAGACCAGCCTGACCAACACGGAGAAACCCTGTCTCTACTAAAAATACAAAATTAGCCGGGCATGATGGTGCATGCCTGTAATCTCAGCTACTTGAGAGACTGAGGCATGAGAATCGCTTGAACCTGGGAGACGGAGGTTGCGGTGAGCAGAGATCGTGCCATTGCACTCCAGCCTGGGCAACAATAGTGAAACTCTGTCTCAAAAAAAAAAAAAAGAAAATTAAGAAAGTCAAACAGGAAATGAGAAAAATATAACTACTAGAAACACATAAAACAATACCAATATAACTGGTAATAACAACTTCATTCCTTTAAGCAGTTGTTTCAAATATGAATTAAACTACTTAATAAAATGAAATGTAATCTTAAGAATTTGCAAGGCCAAGGGAGGCTGATCACTTGATCCCAGAAGTTCAAGACTAGCCTGGGCAACATGGCAAAACTCTGTCTCCAGAAAAAAATACAAAAAAGCTAGCTGGGTGTGATGACACATACTTTTAACCCAGATACCTGAGAGGCTGAAATGAGAGGATCATCTGAGTTTGGGAGGTTCAGGCAGCAGTGAGCCATGCAAATCAGCCTGTTTGACAAGAGTGAGACCCTATCTCTAAAACAAATGAGGCCAGGTGCAGTGGCTCATGCCTGTAATCCCAGCACTTTGGGAGGCTGCGTGGGCAGATCATTAGGTCAGGAGTTTCAGACCAGCCTGGCCAACATGGTGAAACTCTGCCTCTACTAAAAATACAAAAAATTAGCTGGACATAGTGGCATGAACCTGTAGTCCCAGCTACTCAGGAGGCTGAGGCAGGAGAATTGCTTGAACCCAGGAGGCGGAGGTTACAATGAGCCAAGATTGCATCACTGCACTCCAGCCTGGGTGACAGAGCAAGACTCCATCTCAAAAATAAATAAATAAATAAATAAAAATTTAAAAAATAAAGTATCTGAAATAGAAAATAGAGAATAAAAATGTATAGGGAGAGTGACATCAGTAAGATGAAAAGATCAAAAGTCCCCCATTTTCATATTCCCTTTTAGCAAAAAATTGCCAGCCATCCCTGAGAAAAATGCCCTTATGACAGAACCAGGCGTTATGGCTTACATCTGTAATGACAGCTACATGGTACATTAAGGTTGGAGAACTTCAGGCCAAAATTTTGAGACCAGCCTGGGTTATATATCAAAACTCTGTCTCCAAAATAAGTGCCTCTAAGAGAGATTTGAGATGCAGGGATGCAGTTGTGAAATGCTGTTAAAGCTTAACATTGAGAAGTGTTCTACTCAGAAGGCAGACCCTCATACAGGTGAAAAACTACAGGATGCCTGTTCTTGGCTACAGACAGCATAGGGTTCACCCAACTTGGTCCCACTGAGAATTCTGAACTTACTCTGTAACCATCCCAAACTCCTCCCAGCCACAGTCTGGGATAGGTCCTGCCCTTCCAGAGATTTGGAAGAAGGTACCCATTTACAGCCATGTGGGTAGGCCTGCAGACCTTGGTCTTTACTGTGGTCCCTGAAACAGTTCAATGACTCAGTTTCAGTTACCTGAGCCACAGTTTATGGTCAGTTCTGCCTATATAGAAACCCACGGCCGGGCGCGGTGGCTCACGCTTGTAATCCCAGCACTTTGGGAGGCCGAGGCAGGCAGATCATGAGGTCAGGAGATTGAGACCATGGTGAAACCCCGTCTCTACTAAAAATACAAAAAAAATTAGCCGGGCGTGGTGGCGGGCGCCTGCAGTCCCAGCTACTCGGAGAGGCTGAGGCAGGAGAATGGCGTGAACCCAGGAGGCGGAGCTTGCAGGGAGCCGAGACTGCGCCACTGCACTCCAGCCTGGGCAACAGAGCAAGACTCCGTCTCAAAAAAAAAAAAAAAAGAAACCCACACAGTTACCTGAGGAAATACTTTCTGGTACTCACTCAAAGCCATACTCATCCACATCCTGATACAAGGACCACCATATGCAGACTCGACTGCAAAAACAGGCCCCAGTATGTGTTCTATGGAGCAAAGTTCTGAAGATTTTGCAGTCTGTCCAAAAATAAAATGGGAATTACAACTATCCAAGCCCCTGTAACAAGCCAACTAAAGGTGGACCCTAGTGCAGACCTAGCAGCCTTGTGACCAATCTGCAACCCCTCTTCACTACAAATTCAGAGAAGATCTCATCACACTAAGGGCCCAACAAAAGTAGATCTTTACCTTGTAAAATCAGTATATGAAAACTTGAAGAGGTGTTTGCTCCATCAAATTCAGACACCAATACAAAGCTATATTGTGCCTATTGTCAATGCTTCTATTTTAATGTAGCACTGGAAGTACGTGGCAGAAGAACTAGTCAAAGAAATAAAAAAATCCATTGAAATTGAAGAAAAATAATTAAAGTGCTGCTGTTTGTAGATCATGCAATCTTATATTTAAAAAAAACCATAAACAGCACATTAAAACCTGTCTAAACTAATAAACACACTCAGTAAATTAGCAAAATATAAAATTAACATACAAGTATATGTAGGGTTTCATACACTTAAACTATCTAATAAAATAGAGGAAGAAAATAATCTTATTTATTTATTTATTTATTTATTTATTTATTTATTTATTTTGAGACTGAGTCTCAGTCTATCACCAGGCTGGAGTGCAATGGCGCGATCTCGGCTCACTGCCCCAATGACAATGAAATAAATGGTTAATTGGGAATAAAGGGCTTGGGGAAAGCAATACTGGGAATATATCTCAATCCTGGCACACAATACCATTATTACTGTTTTCCTTTTTTTTTTTTTTGACACGGAGTCTAGCTCTGCCAGCAGACTGGAGTGCAGTGGTGCAATCTAGGCTCACTGCAACCTCAGCCTCCCAGGTTCAAGTGATTCCCCTGCCTCATCCTCCCAAGTAGCTGGGACTACAGGCACATGCCACCATGCCTAGCTAATTTTTTGTATTTTTAGTAAAGACGGGATTTCACCGGGTTAGCCAGGATGGTCTCGATCTCCAGACCTTGTGATTTGCCTGCCCTCAGCCTCTCAAAATGCTGGGATTACAGGCATGAGCCACTGCAAAAATCTTATTTTTTTTTTTTTTTTTTTTTTTGAGACGGAGTCTCGCTCTGTCACCCAGGCTGGAGTGCGGTGGCTCAATCTCGGCTCACTGCAAGCTCCACCTCCCGGGTTCATGCCATTCTCCTGCCTCAGCCTCTCCGAGTAGCTGGGACTACAGGCGCCCGAAAAATCTTATTTTCTAAAGCATTAAATAATAAATTTCTGAGGAAAAAAATTAATCAAGGAGGGAAAAAGTCTTTACAATAAAGAAAAAATAAAAAAATTAGAGAAGATACAAATAAATTTTAAAATACTGTGTCTATGGATTGAAATAATAAATATTATTAAAGTACCACATTATCCAAAGTAATCTATAGATTCAATAGACTTCCTGTCAAAATTGCAGTGATTTTTTTTCACAGTAATGGAAAATACAATTCTAAAATTTACATGAAACTAAAATAAACTTTGAATTGCCAAAGCAATCATGAGGAAAAAGAACAGAGCAGGAGGATATCATACTTAAAATTTCAAACTATATTTCAAGACTATATAGTAATAAAAAAAGAATGTACTGTGCAGAAAAATGAACCAAAAAAATGCAACAGAAACTACTACTTTCACACATTTCAGACTTGATGCAAAAAGAGAACTTAAAAAAAATAGCGTTAGTTTCTCAAAATCATGTGGATAGTTGTGTCTCCCAAAAACAATGGAAAAGCAGCCAAATTGTGCAGTCTCTCTCTTTTTTTTTTTTTTTTGAGACGGAGTCTCACTCTGTCACCCAGGCTGGAGTGCAGTGGCATAATCTCGGCTCAGTGCAAGCTCTGCCTCCTGGGTTCAAGCGATTCTCATGCCTCAGCCTGCCTAGTAGCTGGGATTACAGGCACCCACCACCATGCCTGGCTAATTTTTGTATTTTTAGTAGAAACAAGGTTTCACCATATTGGCCAGGCTAGTCTCAAACTCCTGACCTCAGGTGATCCACATGCCTCGGCCTCCCAAAGTGCTGGGATTACAGGTGTGAGCCACCACGCCCAGCCTGTGCAGTCTGTTACATGCCATGAAGAGGAATTTGGCTCTCCCTGTGAAGCTGAAAGAAGCTCACTGAAAGAAAAGTAGAATCCTTATTTAAAAGCATCAGAGAGAAGATGCCCCTTTGTGAGAGCCAATTAAAAACAAACAAACAAAAACAGCTTTCCACGAATGATTTCCTTTGGAACACAGCTTCCCAAATCACATTTAAGGACAGACTTTCTCTTTGACCTTGGGACCTCTTATCTGTGTTGTCTGTTGTATTCATTTTCTTCTTCTTCTTTTTTTTTTTTTTTTTTAAGACGGAGTCTGGCTCTGTCCCCCAGGCTGGAGGGCAGTGGTGCGATCTCTGCTCACTGCAAGCTCCGCCTCCCGGGTTCACGCCATTCTCCTGCCTCAGCCTCTCCGAGTAGCTGGGACTACAGGCGCCTGCCACCACGCCCGGCTAATTTTTTGTATTTTTTAGTAGAGACGAGGTTTCACCATGTTAGCCAGGATGGCCTGGATCTCCTGACCTCGTGATCCGCCCGCCTCGGCCTCCCAAAGTGCTGGGATTACAAGCGTGAGCCACCGCGCCCGGCCCTTTCTCTTTTTTTTTTTTTTTTTTGTTTTTTTTTGAGATGGAGTCTTAATCTGTCACCCAAAATGGAGTGCAGTGGCATAATCTCGGCTCACTGCAACCTCTACCTTCTGGGTTCAAGCGATTCTCCTGCATCAGCCTCCTGTGTAGCTGAGGTTACAGGCGCATGACACTATGCTTGGCTAATTATTGTATTTTTAGTAGAGACGTGGTTTCACTCTGTTGGTTAGGCTGGTTTCAAACTACTGACCTTGTAATTCACCTGCCTAGGCCTCCCAAATTGCTGGGATTACAAGCGTGAGCCACTGCACCCAGCCTGTTGTATTCATTTTCACTCTACCTATCTGAGGGTTTGGCAATCATCTCATGTCTCTTCATAGTCAAAGGTTTTTTTTTCCTTGACAACAATACCAGTTTATTAAAAATAAATACCATGAATCTTGCTCATATTCTCCAATTAGAAGCTAGTAATGTGCTAAGCAGAGAGGATGTAATAAAATAGTCTAGTAAATTAATACCAAAATACTAATTCATAATAGAAATTTCTAAATATTTAGAAAATACTTTCACTTTTTCAGTTTCTTAATTTTACTACCTGGCACTACTGAATCAAAAATTGGTGGTGGCAATTAGATTTCCAGGTGGGGGCAACAATATTTCATGCCAGTAAATTTCTGGAATTACCACTAATTTAGAGTGAAGAATACACTCAACTGAGGAGTGTGGAAAGTTTGGATTAAGATGAAACATCTTGAAGAAATTATCTTCTAAATGAAAGAATCCTGAAGATTTTCTGGAAAAAGGGCATCTGAAACTCTTTTATGCAAAGAATAAAGTACTAAAAAAATTCCAGAAAAAAGGGAAATAAAATTTTTAGAGTATATTATGAATTATATATTAAAGTTATACTCACAACGGAAGACCAAGTTTCTGTAGTTCTAGCCTGTAAACAAAGATAAGAGTCTTCATTTTCCAAAGAAAAATATGTAGAAAAAATAAGAAAAAAGGACAGCTGTCAGATTGAATGTGATTGTTTATGCACGCCAGCTGCATAAACATACTTAATAATACAGAGAAAAATAATTAACTCTATAGTGAAAAAAATTAGAGAGCTATTTCACCAATTGAATCATTAACTATTAAATTCACTAGGACAAATTTTTATTTTGTGCTAATGCACACAGAAGAACACAGCATCACTCCTGAAATATTCTTCCCCAAAAAAGTAAATTATAGTCTGAATTTATGCAAACTTCAAAACACAGATAACTCCTATGTTCTGTAATTTTTAGTAGTAATTTTAAGTAGGCTTCATTTAGCACCCTAGAGAGCAGGTATCTCCTAATAATTTTTTTCAGAACTTTCTGGGTAATAAATGCCATCCCATTTAAATAAACATTTTTTTTTTTTTTTTTTTTGAGACAGAGTTTCGCTCTTGTCACCCAGGCTGGAGTGCAATGGTGCAATCTCGGCTCACTGCAACCTCCACTTCCCGGGTTCAAGCGATTCTCCTGCCTCAGCCTCCCAAGTAGCTGGGATTACAGGCATGTGCCACAATGCCCAGCTATGTTTTTTGTTTTGTTTTGTTTTGTTTTTTGTATTTTTAGTAGAGATGGGGCTTCGCCATGTTGGTCAGGCTGGTCTCGAACTCCTGACCTCAGGTGATCCACCTGCCTCAGCCTCCCAAAGTGCTAGGACTACAAGGTGTGAGCCACTGTGCCCAGCCTAAATAAGCATTTTCTTAATCCTGTTCTGCATAGAGCTAATTGAACACACAGATGGAGCCTAAACATTACATGTCCACCATCTTTACTAAGGACCACAGTTTTCTCCAATAGAAATCTTGAGTATCCACTTCTTTCCATGTTCAACAGCCACAAAGGGAACATTTTTAATGTTATGGGTCATAAATTCTTGCTGAGAATTTTGCATGGCATATAAGAAGCTATGACATTGAGAATGTAGAGAAGGCTCTGGGATATAGGAAAGAAACATCTTTCAGAGACCCTTGACTATCATAAGAATTTTAACAAGTAGTTAAACCAAACTCATTAGGGAGCAAAAACACAAGCAGAGAAGGAAAGCTTTTTGAGTAGTAAATCCATGGCAGTCCAGGAGGCAGAGTGGACCCAGTTCTTCATCTGACACCCGTTTACCTGAAGAAAAGCCATTTTTTTCTTTCTCATCTTCCTCTGGAATTTTTTCTCAGATGAGATTCTCTGAACAAATTACGCCCCCAGGTTGAGGATATGCCTTTAAAAGTGTCAGTACCACATGTTTACCTGCTAGCATGACATCAACTGGCAGAAAAACAAAGACGGAAAAAGTCCACCCATTTCTGCCCTTTAAAACAAAGAGACTCAGAAACAATGAGCTGCTCCATGAAAATAAAAATGTAAGTATCTCTTTTGCTGTCCTCAGTTGCCCTCCTCTGCCACAGACACCAGTAATTTCTGCTACAGTAATGGAAATATGCACCACACTGACCTGTCCCTACCAAATTCAAACAGAACAGGCCCTGTGACCACCCTTTAGTGCAAAGGTGGAACTTAACTCTCATGAATGTATTTTGAAGCAATCATACTTGATTCTGACCTCACCTTAGAGCCATATGAGGCCCTTCATTAAAACAACATGGATGCTTCCACCCAGAAAAATAAACAGAAGCTGTGGGGAGGGCATAAGAGGGTTCTGCAAATTGGCCATGTGATCCTAATGAGAAGCCTGGGCTGATAATCACTAAGCTAACCATTGCCTCTCAAGCTTTAATGAGCTTATCAATCACTTGGTAATTTTGGCCACAAAATTCTGGAGGCTTGAAAAGGGTCCAGGAATGGTTGTTTTATACAAGTTCCTTGTCAATGCTGATGTTGCTCTCCCTGGGCTCATTATTAGCATTAGTCAGAGAAGCAGGCACAGCTCAGGGTCCCTTACCCTTAGCACTTTTGTCACAACCAAATACTTCTGGCACAAATAAGGACAACCCATCTCCATCCTAAAGTTTTATATTATTTGCTGGCTCTTTAAAGTTTACAGATGAAACAGAGACCTGGAATCTACACTTTGATTAGCAGCAATTACAAAAGGATTTATAAAGACAACAAGAGAGGGACAGAGGGTGGGCTGATATAAAGTTGTCTGTCAGAAATTTTTATTTATTTAAAGAAGTAACTTTGATTATTGATTAGATATATATCATTATGGTTTAGGATATGAAATATAATGTCCAATATGGCACTATTATTTTAACTTATACCTAATTGTGGCAATAGCAAACATTTTCAAGAGATGAATAAATAGTTCAGGCCGGGCGCGGTGGCTCACGCCTGTAATCCCAGCACTTTGGGAGGCCGAGGCGGGCGGATCACAAGGTCAGGAGATCGAGATGAATAAATAGTTCAAAGTGGGAGAAAGACAAAACTGCACTTTTATTTTAATGTCTCTCAGAGTTTGATAACCAGAAAGACTTGCATTTTTCAGATAAAAGTTTTTTATTTCCCAAATCTCAAGACCTGGATTCAAAATTGGGAGTTACAGATTTAGGGCCTGAATGGCTGGAGTTGCAGCAGGTGTTAGCTGCACATTTGTGGGCATTTTGGCAAGAGGAGGAAGGGGAAAGTGGAGATTCTCATGTCTATATGTCTACTCAATGCACACATATTACTCTGATTGGGTTTCTGGGCTCCATAGTCACTGAATCACTTTCAGGCTTGAAGATACAAGAATCATTGAAAGAGCTAAAATGATTGATTGCTGTCCTGTGAAGTTTGTAGAAATTTGGTCTAGCTTCTCTAGAAATGACTGTAGAGGACTATAGATAACAAATAGGCTGAGATACAATTCTACCTGCATATTTAGGGGACAGCATGCACTGTGCTGTGCAAGTGTCTGTTGACTGGAAGCCTGAGAGGGAAAGTCCCCTCTAGAGTAAATTCTGGTTGGCACCTTATGTGTTTCTATCATGTCTGGTAATTCTAGACAGTGTTTGGAAACAATAATTAAAAGAAAAATTTTCTCCACCCCAGAGAAACTCCACAATAATAGAAGAGAAAGAAAATGCTTTTATTACACAATTAAACTTGAATATGACACCCATATACTCAATCTGCTTAAGAGACTGCAAAGACAGAAGGATGGTCACCATAATTAGTTCACAATTAGAAGAATTTCCAGCACCATGTCATATATAGTTCATCCTAAATTCACCTGGAGATTGAAGAGGCCATCTGTGTATGCTGATTGCTTATATTCAATGATGATAAACTTTTCATATCCTCATAACAGGAGGTAGTTTAGTAGTCTGAAGCCAGGTGTCTGCTGAAGCTAGGCTTTCACTCTGCTACAAAAATGGTTGAATAGTGTTCTATCTTTTTGGCTATTTACATTTTAGAGCCATGTCTCTGTACTCCCTGTCACTGAGCTACAGCACTCCTGCTTGCTTTCTCCTGGCTGCTACTGTCTTCCCTTGACCTCTGCCATCTGCCACTGAGGCACAGCCCAAACCACAGCTCACATTTTATGTGAATCCCATTTGCCACAGCAGCACTCTAGTGTCACATCAGAGAGGGAAGCCTGAGCTGCAGGAGGAGAGCCAGCAGGCCTCCTGGGTAGAATTACACCCTCACAATAATCAAAATAAGACCAATGTTGCAATCTCAGGTTCTACTTATAATGGTGACAAGGAAATAATACTGCTGAATTTCCAGCATGAGTCCAAATAGAGATAGCTCCAAAAGTTCTTTCTGTGACAGCCCACCTCATTGAGACACCATGGAATACTAATCGGGCTTCTGAAACAAAGCATTGGAGAGAAAAACAGATCTCCATCTGGGCAAGATGATTTTGAGACAAGAAAGTTAAAACGATCTTAAAAAAAGCTCAGAATAGATATAAGATTGACTAAGTCAGCCAGAAAATACTCCCCTAAAAGAAATTTCTCTCTAAACACCTAATGTGCACAGCTACTCTCAGCATGAGAAACATGAGCTTTATGAAGAAAGGCGGCAGATTTTAAGAAGAATTTTATAAAAGTTTCTTTTCCATCTCTGCTGCTCTCTCATGTCCTAGCCATTGAACGGGGGTTCTATATTGAAATACATCTGACAACTTCCAACAACACTTTTTGATGAAGAAATAGAATCTGACTATGTTCATATAGTGGAATATATTAGAACTTGTAACATAGCTAACTGAACAGCTATTATGGTGTTTGGGTGGCCACATCACCTGTCTTTATTTGTCCGGTAATAGCAGCATTCCAATTTAGGGAAATAAAAGATGCCAAAATTGTGTTTACTTTTAATTATTCCTATTGAATAAAGTAATAAGCATGTCATACTGATATCTATCGTAACAATAAATTTTGTTTGGATATTATATTAGATATAAATATTTAAGTATGAATAATTTTAATGAACTAGTCATAATGTACGTAGCATTTTTAAAAATTGTAACTATACTTCAGTTAAAACACTTTATAGTTCAAAAGTATAAATAACAACATTAAAATAACAATTTAAGTGATTCATTCAAAGTAAGTATTGGGGCTTTATATTCATACTATTGTAGAAAATACTGCTTATGGCTCATGCCTGTAATCCCAGCACATTGGGAGGCTGAGGTGGGTAGATCACCTGAGGTCAGGAGTTCCCGATCCCATCTTTACTAAAAATATAAAACTTACCCAGGGTGGTTGTGCATGCTTGTAATCCCAGCTACTTGGGAGGCTGAGGCAGGAGAATTGCTTGAACATGGGAGGAAATGGTTGCAGTGAGCCATGATCATGCCACTGCACTCCAGCCTGGACAAGAGAGTGAGACTCTGTCTCAAAAAAAAAAAAAGAAAATACTATTTAATTTTTATGAATGCAGGTTTTCTGCAAACACTACACATAACTATGCTAATTGTTCAGAAGTAATAAATAGAAAGCAAGGCACAACTACAGACTCTACTGTTCAGTTTATGCACTGAACTATTCTTGCTTTTGCAGTGTAAGTACTTCTGCCTGCAAATACTGGATAATTACCTTGGATCACCAGATTTCTATCAAAGAAACTTAATATCTTTTAGTCTTTATCATTTTGTATTGCTAAATTTATCTTTGTGTTAAGCTTCTGTGTGCTCTTAAAATGAGGTTTTATCTAAACAAACCTGTATCTACTTTAAAAGACTAAACATGAAAAAACTAAACTTTTCGGAACCAAAAACAAAGCAATAAATCTGAAGTACTAGATAAAGATAGTCTGGAGTGAGATTTATTTAGCTCTTTTTTTTTTTTTTTTTGAGATGGAGTCTTGCTCTGTCGCCCAGGCTGGAGTGCAGTGGCATGAACTCAGCTCACTGCAAAAGCTCTGCCTCCCGGCTTCATGCCATTCTCCTGCCTCAGCCTCCCAAGTACCTGGGACTACAGGCACCTGCCACCATGCCCAGCTAAATTTTTGTATTTTCTTTAGTAGAAAAGGGGTTTCACCGTGTTACCCAGGATGGTCTCTATCTCCTGACCTCGTGATCTGCCTGCCTCGGCCTCCCAAAGTGCTGGGATTACAGGCATGAGCCACCGTACCCTGCTCTTATTTAGCTCTTAATATGATTTACATATATTTCAAAAAAGCAGAGAAAAATATCTACATATAATCTAAATCCCTTAAGAAAAGAGAGAATAGCAAAAAAATTTTTGGAATTTTTTTTTTTTTTTTTTTTTTTTCAGATGGAGTCTCGCTCTGTCGCCCAGGCTGGAGTGCAGTGGCGCAATCTCGGCTCACTGCAAGCTCCGCCTCCCGGGTTCACGCCATTCTCCTGCCTCAGTCTCTCCGAGTAGCTGGGACTACAGGCGCCCGCCATCACGCCCGGTTAATTTTTTTGTATTTTTAATAAAGACGGGGTTTCACCATGGTCTCGATCTCCTGACCTCGTGATCCGCCTGCCTCGGCCTCCCAAAGTGCTGGGATTACAAGCGTGAGCCACCGCGCCCGGCTGGAACTTTTTAAAGAGTTTTGAACTCTTGGACATCTGAATTTTGCACACTATATGCACTTGAAAGAATGTTAATGGGGAGGCCTACAGTTTCAGCAAGAAACTGTAGTTATCTTTACCGGTTTAATATATAAGATGAAGGCCAGGAAAAGCCAAATGGAAAAAATGCATAGAACAAATAAAAGAGATGGAAAAAGATGAAACACATAATCCTAAAAAATATTTGTGATTAATAAAATTATCCATCCTAGGCCGGGTGCGGTGGCTCACGATTATAATCCCAGCACTTTTGGGGGCCGAGGCGGGCGGATCACAAGGTCAGGAGATTGAGACCATCCTGGCTAACACGGTGAAACCCCGTCTCTACTAAAAATACAAAAAATTAGCTGGGCATGGTGGCGAGCACCTGTAGTCCCAGTTACTCGGGAGGCTGAGGCAGGAGAATGGCGTGAACCCGGGAGGCGGAGGTTGCAGTGAGCCGAGGTGGTGCCACTGCACTCCAGCCTGGGAGACAGAGCGAGACTCTGTCTCAAAAAAAAAAATTAAAAATAACTAACTAAATAAATAAATAAAGTCTCCATCCTTTGTGTGCTCCAGGAAGTTTATGGAAGGAAACACCATTCCCATTATGACTTAAGTGGTGCTCTCTTTTCTTACCTAAAACACAGGCTGACACACACTCTCCACATTTTCTCGTTTTTTTTTTTTTTTTTTTTTGATGGAGTCTCGCTCTGTCGCTGAGGCTGGAGTGCAGTGGCCCGATCTCGGTTTCCTGCAACCTCTGCCTCCCGGGATCACGCTGTTCTCCTGCCTCAGCCTCCGGAGTAGCTGGCACTACAGGCGCCCAACACCACACCCAGCTAACTTTTTTTTTTTTTTTGTATTTTTAGTAAAGATGGGGTTTCACCGTGTTAGCCAGGATGGTCTTGATCTCCTGACCTCGTGATCCACCCGCCTCGGCCTCCTAAAGTGCTGGGATTACAGGCGTGAGCCACCACGCCCAGCCATTTCTCCTTTTTGTTATTTAAAAAAATCAGCTGAATTTGTCTTCAGTGGTTGAAATAAAAGATAACCTTTTTTTTTTTTTTTTTTTTTTTTTATGATGGAGTCTCACTCTGTTGCCCAGGCTGGGGTGCAGTGGCGTGATTGTGGCTTACTGCAACCTCCGCCTCCCAGGTACAAGTAATTCTCCTGCCTCAGGCTCCCGAGTAGCTGGGATTACAGGAGCCCAAAACCACACCTGGGTTTTTGTTTTCTGGGCTTTTTCTGAGACAGAGTTTCACTCTTGTTGCCCAGGCTAGAGTGCAATGGTGCAATCTCAGCTCACCACAACCTCCACCTCACTCCTGCCTCAGCCTCCCAAGTACCTGGGATTACAGGCATGCACCACCATGCCTGGCTAATTTTTTGGTTTTTTTTTTTAGTAGAGATGGGGTTTCTCCATGTTGTTCAGGCTGGTCTTGAACCCCCGACCTCAGGTGATCCTCCCGCCTCAGGCTCCCAATAATTTTCGTATTTTTAATAGATACAGGGTTTCACCATGTTGACCAAGCTGGTCTCAAACTTCTGACATCAGATGATCTGCCTGCCTCGGCCTCTCAAAGTGCTGAGATTACAGGCGTGAGCCACCAGCCTGGCTTAAAATTAAATATTTTTAAATTAAACTTTACTTAAGTTTATCTCCCTCCTCAAGCTCCTGAACTTTGAGCTACCCTCAGTCTGAGTCAACATACAACCCCATTTTACATCCCTCCCAAGAACATGCTGATTTCAGGGTAAGACATCCTCTGATCTAAAATCTGACTTTTTCACCCCCCATTTGCCATTCCCTTCCCACCTCGTTTCTAGTCTTGTTTGCTCCTTTCTGGGAAAGAAAGATCTTTTATGCCTACATCTTTGCAAGCCATAAAGATCTTGTAGTTAGTTGGTATTTCCTCCTATTGCAATACTTTTTTTGGAATTCAATTTTTTTTTTTTTTTGAGATGGAGTCTCGGTCTGTGGCCCAGGCTGGAGTGTAGTGGCGTGATCTCGGCTCACTGCAAGCTCTGTCTCCCGGGTTCACGCCATTTTCCTGCCTCAGCTTCCCAAGTAGCTGGGACTACAGGTGCCCGCCACCATGCCTGGCTAAATGTTTGTATTTTCTTTTTTTTTTTTTTTTTGAGACGGAGTCTCGCTCTGTCGCCCAGGCTGGAGTGCAGTGGCGCAATCTCGGCTCACTGCAAGCTCCGCCTCCCGGGTTCACGCCATTCTCCTGCCTCAGCCTCTCCGAGTAGCTGGGACTACAGTCGCCCGCCACCACGCCCGGCTAATTTTTTGTATTTTTTTAGTAGAGACAGGGTTTCACCGTGGTCTCGATCTCCTGACCTCGTGATCCGCCCGCCTCGGCCTCCCAAAGTGCTGGGATTACAAGCGTGAGCCACCGCGCCCGGCCTGTATTTTCTTTAGTAGAGATGGGGTTTCACCGTGTTAGCCAGGATGGTCTCGATCTGCTGACCTCGTGATCCGCCCGCCTCGGCCTCCCAAAGTGCGGGGATTACAGGCATGAGCCACCGCGCCCGGCCTGGAATTCATTTTTTTTTTTTACATAAATCTAATGTTTTTATTTTACAAAGTTTAGAAATTGCCTCAAAAAAATAAAAACTTCATCATCAGTAAGAGCTTCCCAGTTTCCTTTCATCTTAACCTCAACTGCACCTGCCTGTGGCACCCCAGCTTTCCAGGGCTCTGTAGCTTCTCTCAGGATAAAGGCTTCTTCTATGGCTGGGGTGAGCAGGCTGAGACATCTGCATGGGTGGCTCCTCAGAAAGAACTAACTGGGCCTTTAATAACTTCCTCTTGCAGGCTTAATATTAGCCTTAGCTTGGAGTCACTAGGTTCAAGCTTTAATTTCCATGTCAGAGTTATTCACTTGGTTTTCAAAACTAAGTGTTTGAAAAATCCAGTGAAATTACTCACAGCTTTTACGTAAGAAAAGGAAATTTTAAGGTGCTTACTTTTTTTTTTTTGAGACAGAATCTCGCTCTGTCACCCACGCTGGAATGTAATGGCTGGATCTCAGCTCACTGCAACCTCCACCTCCTGGGTAAAAGCTATTCTTCTGCCTCAGCCTCCCAAGTAGGTGGGACTACAGGCATGCTCCACCACACCCAGCTAATTTTTGTATTTTTAGTAGAGACAGTGTTTCACCATGTTGGGCAGGTGGGTCTCAAACTCCTGACCTCAAGTAATCAACCAGCACTGGCCTCCCAATGTGCTGGAATTACAGGCGTGAGCCACTGCACCTGGCTAAGGTGCTTGCATTTTATGCCTCCATAAGAAAAACAAATATATCTACTTCTTTCAGACAATATATGTATTATTTTATTATTTATATTAAAAAATAGTGTAGTAAAAAATTAGTCATATGGGAACACTTCTAGAAGTTACCACATTTCATCACATACAATTTAGCACTAAACTCAGAAATCAAGAAAACAGGATACAGAATGGAGATATTCACTGTCACAAATTTACCCTGCAAAAAGAGGAACTGATGTTTTGATGAATCTGTATAACTCATCAATTATCTACCACATGTTCCTATGAAAATATATTCATTGTCTAGAGCCAAAATGGAAGAGAGATTTTCCCTATTTTTTCCCTTGGTAGCTAGCATTATAAAGCTAAGGCTTAGAATTCTGTTTGAAATCACTAAGACATAAAAACCACACCTGAGAAAATTCCTAAACTCACTCTTGGAAAGAAAAATGTCAATGAGAGGTATTAACAAATGGAATATATGATTAAATATTAATTTTTTGAAACTCATCTATTTTCTTTGTAAATATTTTCTTACCTTTCAAGCCCTACTAATAAAATGCAAATTACAGTTAAAAAAACTGATGCAGGTGGGTGCCATGGCTCACTTTAATGACAGCACTTTGGGAGGCCAAGGCAGGCAGATTAATTAAGATTAAAAGTTTGAGCCGGGCGCGGTGGCTCACGCTTGTAATCCCAGCACTTTGGGAGGCCGAGGCGGGCGGATCACGAGGTCAAGAGATAGAGACCACGGTGAAACCCCGTCTCTACTAAAAATACAAAAAATTAGCCGGGCGTGTTGGCGGGCGCCTGTAGTCCCAGCTACTCGGAGAGGCTGAGGCAGGAGAATGGCATGAACCCGGGAGGCGGAGCTTGCACTGAGCCGAGATTGCGCCACTGTACTCCAGCCTGGGCGACAGAGCGAGACTCCGTCTCAAAAAAAAAAAAAAAAAAAAAAAGTTTGAGCAGGGCGCGGTGGCTCATGCCTGTCATGCCAGCACTTTGGGAAGCCTAGGTGGGCTGATCACCTGAGGTCGAGAGTTTGAGGCCAGCCTGACCAACATGGAGAAACCCCATATCTACTGAAAATATAAAAATTAGCCAGGAGTGGTGGCACAGCCCAAGGCTGAAGCAGGAGAATCTGGGAGGCTGAACCTGGGAGGCAGAGGTTGCGGTGAGCCAAGATCATGCCATTTGCACTCCAGCCTGATCAACAAGAGCAAAACTCCATCTCAAAAAAAAAAAAGAAAAAAAAAAGACTAAAAGCTTGGGACCAGCCTGGTCCATCTCTACTAAAAATACAAAAACTAGCCAAATACAGTGGTGCACACCTGTAGTCCTAGCTACTCAGGAGGCCGAGGCATGAGAATCACTTGAACCCAGGAGGCAGAGGTTGCAGTGTGCCGAGATCTAGCCACTGCATTCCAACCTGTGCAACAGAGTGAGACTGTCTAAAAAAAAAAAAGCAGAATCAACAACAAAAACACCTGAGGTCAAAATAAGTGAACAAATCTTTTCAAGCTACGGATCCAATCACCCACCCCATCCTGTTCACATGCTCAATAACCACCCTCTCAGGAGACAAAGCGCTATACCCCAGTGAGTGCCCCAGGTGCATTTTACTTTGTAAGTTTTTACGCCATCTCACTGGGGTCATTTTCTTTTGTCTTTTGAAGTGTTTTTTCACAAACTTTTTACTATTTTTCTTTCACTCCTCCCAAGTGCATCCAGGGGACAGAAATTATCTGTTTTCCCCTCAATACCAGCATCTGATTGGATGACCAACAACGTGTCTCCAAGAAATGGAAGTTAGGTTGGGTGAAGACAATCTTCATGTCTCAAGGGGCTAGCTTTTCAAAAAAAAAAAAAAGTATACTGGGAGATGACTTTCAGCCCCAAGGCTGCCACCTGCTCCCTTGAGAGGCTACACTCTATACTTCAGGTGGTCCTAAGGGAGAAAATGACCCAAGAGCTAATATCCGTTAGATATTTTAGCAGACATAGCCATAGTGGGTATATTTGTTTATCCCCAGAAAGTACTAAAACCCAGGCCCAGAATAAAACTGAAGGTTAGCAGAGGTCACATCACCCTATAATGTTTCCAGAGGGTAATCTGAACCTAAAAACATTCTGGTAAGTTCTCTGGAAAAATAAAAGAAAAAAAGGCACAGATATTTTTTACAATACAGTGTCAGAGGCTTATTCTTTGCTTTCTTCTCATGGGAAACATTTAAAAATAGAAAACAAATCTTTTCAATAGTGCTATGCAATGCTTTAAACAATGATTGAGGAACATGGGGTACACTTGAGGCCCTGCTGGGGACACATGTGAAAAATGCCAGGGAAAATCAGTCCCTTGTGGATTGTGAAAATAATTGAGCAGCAGGCAATTAGACTGAGAAGGCTCTAGTCCTCGGATTCCTACTTGTAAAAAAATGTAAACTCAAGCGGATTTGTTAATAAATTACTATATTTGGGGAAACAAATTTCAGGCTTAAACAACTATAAACTGCCACATAAGCTCTGATTACATAACCAGGAAATTTCCACCTTGATTGTACAAATTAAGAAGCTAGGTAAGTATACCTAACCAATTGTTGAATTTGGTTTTCTTCATCATTGATTTTACAAACGTCTTTCCTTCGAAGTGAGGAGCGCCTCTGCCCGGCTGCCCATGGTCTGGGATGTGAGGAGCACCTCCGCCCGGCGGCCCATCGTCTGGGAAGTGAGGAGCACCTCTGCCCGGCCGCCCCATCTGGGATGTGAGGAGCGCCTCTGCCCGGCCGCCCCGTCTGGGAAGTGAGGAGCGCCTCTGGCCTGCCACCCATCATCTGGGAAATGAGGAGCGCCTCTGCCCAGCCGCCCATCGTCTGGGAAGTGAGGAGCCCCTCTGCCTGGCTGCCACCCAGTCTAGGAAGTGAGGAGCGTCTCTGCCAAGCCGCCCCGTTTGGGAAGTGAGGAGCGCCTCTGCCCGGCCGCCCCGTCTGGGATGTGGGGAGCGCCTCTGCCCGGCCGCCCCATCTGGGAGGTCTACCACGGAGGCCAGAAGCAATGTGGGGGCTGGACGTGGTGGCTCACACCTGTAGTCCCAGCACTCTGGGAGGCCGAAGCGGGTTGATCACTTGAGGCTAGGAGTTCGAGACCAGCCTGGCCAAACATGGCAAAACATATGAAAAATACAACAGACAAACTAACCAACCAACCCAGCGACAACAAAACAGGTCTACCCTGGAGTCATACTCTAATTTTTTCTATTTTCCTCCCTTTCTGATCCTTTATCCCACTGTTTTTCTTCCTCTTCCTTCTCCTTCTTCTTTGTCAAATAGAGGATTGAGTTATTATCATTGATCCATACAAAGTCCCTCTCTCATTTATTTTCTTTAATTCCCACCCCCCATTTCTATTCCCCGTCTTCCCATGTGCAACCTTCCTAATGTTTGATATGCATCTTTTTGTTTGTATGTATTTTTAGAAAATGTTTATTGTTTTGTGTGTGTGCAAAAAAAATTAATAATAAAAAATAAATAAATAAATAAAGTAAAAAAAAAAAAAACAAAAAAAACCAAATGTCTTTCCTTCAAGCCCCTCCCATGGACCACAAACTACAAACTATAGCTGGGTGCTCTACAATTCTTGAATCACTCTTTGATTAATTATTTGATTTTTTGCGGTGACTTCCATAATTTACTTTTTTCTAGACAGAGTCTTGCTCTGTTGCCCAGGCTGGAGTGCAGTGGCACGATCTTGGCTCACTGCAACTTCCGCCTCCGGGGTTCAAGCTATTCTCCTGCCTCAGCCTCCCAAGTAGCTGGGACTACAGGCGCCCGCCACTATGTCTGGCTAATTTTTGTGTTTTAGTAGAGACAAGGTTTCACCATGTTGGCCAGGATGGTCTCGATCTCTTGCCTTCGTGATCCGCCCGCCACCGCCTCGCAAAGTGCTAGGATTACAGGCATGAGCCACCGCACCTGGCCACCCGTCCCCACAAATTTTTAATAAGACAAAACAGAATCTGTGAACCCCACAGACCAAAGCTCTTCCCATTCATGAACCCACACTCTGAGTCAGGATTCTCCCCCGAAGATCCTCCTGTGGTCCCCGCACAATCTGGAAGAGACGCGGCGCTCTCGGTGCAGAGCTGCCCTGAGAGGGTTTCAGGCCAGGGCACAGTCTCTGCGCAGGGAAGAGACAAGACACCCCTGGACCGGCTGTCGGCGCAGCCACCATCTTAGGGCTGAAGGGGACTGAGGCCAAGCTGGGCAAGGAGAACGTGTGACACAGATTGTGGAGCTGACTGAGGGGAGGCCTGAGTCCTGCCGCAGCCACTTCTCACCAGTTCCAACCAGCCCCTCCCGCTCACTCGGGATGTGGGAACGGCATTCTCACTATTTCTAGGCTTCCGAGAGGTCCTGGCGTCTTAGCTGTGGATCTCCCAATACCTGCAGGTCACAGGGCCACAGAGGTTGGGCCTCTAGGAGCAGAGGACACAGACCACTGAAGACGAGACCCAGAGCTCAGGCTGCAGCCAGAGACAAAGGCCGCAACCAAACACTGAAGACGTCCTGTTCGCTCCAGCTGCGTGCCTGATTGGACGGTTTCCAGCCCAGCGTTTCTGATTGGATAATGCTTAAGGCCCCCGCCCCCTCAGGCCCTGGTTAACAGAAAATGTGATGAGGGCTGAGGGAAAAAAAAATCACAGCCTAAGCTGCAGACGTTTTCAGGCAGGGCTTCCTCCCTGAGCTGAGCCAGGCCCATGGGAAAATTCTTTTTTTTACTCTCTCTCTTTTTGAATATATTCAAAAGGTGAACAGAAGTATTTTGCTGTCATATTAATAATACATAAAATTTTTGTTCAAGAGAAAATCAACTTTTACTTTGGTAATAGTGTATTATCTATACTAAAGCTAATTTTAATAAACCTTATAAATAAATCAAATTTGTCATTTTTCACTACTCCAGTTTTACATATATATTTTGCAATCTCTTGTAATTTTTAAAAACTCTTTACATTTTATTTTTATCCAAATTCTTTTTATTTTTTCGATTTGAAACAACCTTTAAGTAATTTCGAACTGTTATAGGAGATAGAAAGAAGTCATTTAGGGCCAGGTTTGCTGGCAAGTGCCTGTAATCCCAACATTTTGGGAGGCCAAGGTGGGTGGATCACTTGAGGTCAGGAGTTCAAGACCAGCCTGGCCAACATGGTGAAAACTCATTTCTACTAAAAATACAAATAATTAGCTGGGTGTGGTGTTGCACACCTGTAGACGCAGCTAGTCCGGAGGCTGAGGCAGGAGAATTGCTTAAACCCAGAAGGCAGGTTGTGTAACTGCCCAAGGGGTTCACCTTGCCCTATGCCTAGACAGAGCTGATTCATCAAGACTGGGTAATTTGTGGAGGAAAAGTTAAATATTAAATTTGAACTTAATTGAACGTGGACACACTCAATAGTCACCAAGTTCTCAAAGAGGTCGTGTGAGCCCCTTGAGGCATTCATTCAGTGCTGTTTCAGAGAAATCTCTATTTCAATGTATTTCTGTACATCAGTTGTTGAAAAACAATAGACAATCACAAAAACAAGTTAACAGTTTTGTGTTCCTTGGCCCCAGTTGCAAATGGCTCTCATGACTGGGCCTTATGCCAAACAACTCGTTACAAAAGAGCTAGGGTATCAGACTGTGCTGAAGCTTCATTAGACCCTCCTCATCTGTGCAGGAATGAATGGCTGACTCTGGAGCCCAAGCTATTGCTTCCCAGTCTGGTGGTGAATCCTCCATAGTCTGGTGAGTGTAAATATATATATCTCTTTTCCTTTCTCCTCTTCCCATTGCAGTTTGCGTATTATATCAACATGTTTGTTATATCAATCTGGTTATTACATTGATTTGCTTATTATATTATTTGCTAATTATATCTGCATTTCCATTTACGTGGCATAAAGCTTATTTACCCTTAAAGATATTGTGTGTGTCTTTTCTTCTCCCCTTGAAGGTTTCCCACACAGAATATTTTTGGATCACAAACAGGATTCGAAAACCAAACTGTGCCACTTTTTGGCCACAAGGACAGGGCTGGAAACTTGAGGAATTCCCAAATCCAGGGATGGGAACTCCCCAATGTCACTGTCAGTTCCTACAGGATTGAACAAAGGGGGACGAATGCAGAAATGAAGACAAAGACAAAAGATTTGTTTTAAAAGAAGGGGTCAGGCAGGGTGCGGTGGCTCATGCCTGTAATCCCAGCACTTTGGGAGGCCGAGGCGGGCGGATCACGAGGTCAGGAGATCGAAACCATCCTGGCTAACACGGTGAAACCCCATCTCTACTAAAAATACAAAAAAATTTAGCCAGGCGTGGTGGCAGACGCCTGTAGTCCCAGCTACTCGGGGGGGGGGGGGGGGGGGGGGGGGGGGGGGGGGGGGGGGGTGCGCAGGAGAATGGAGGGAACCCAGGAGGCAGAGCTTGCAGTGAGCCGAGATCGTGCCACTGCCCTCCAGCCTGGGTGACAGAGCGAGATTCGGTCTCAGAAAAAAAAAAAAAGAAGGGGCTGGGGGCTCCTTGCTTCTAGTGAGCAGAAGGCAGCCCTGAGTTTCTACAGGCCTTAGTATTTATTAGGTAGAATCAATAGGGAGGGAGAGGTAATGGTTGGTCAGCTGCTTGATTTATCACAGGTACATATAATTGCTTTCTTTGTACAACAGGCTTCAGATGTTCCTATAGATAACCACGAGGAACACTGCGCCTGGGGCGTATCTGCCTTCAGCACCCCTTCTGGCAGCAGATGCAGTTTGTCAGTTTTCCAACATCCTGCTTTCATGAGAAGAGTTTTCTGTTTGCTCATATAGCCTCCAGTGGTATACTGAGTTGGTCAGGACCCCCATTTCCTCTGCGTCCAACACCCCCAGTTCTCCTTTTTGGTGATTGAATGGTTCAGGGAAAGTGGCCTTTGTAAGAATTGAGAATCTAAATTAGTGCAACTTAAACCATTGACTGTGCATGTGAGAGGAGAGAAAGACCCTCTCACCTTGTTTTATATTGTTTTATATTCAGTAAAAACAACAAGGAAGTAAAACCAAAGACAGGCAGCCCGGCACCAGGCCTGAAACCAGGCCTGGGCCTGCCTGGCCTAAACCCAGTAGCTAAAAATCAACTTATGATTTAGAAGCCGATGTTATTCATAGATTCCTTACAGTGTATAGAAGAACATGGTGAAACTCCCTGCCCTGTTCTATTCCTCCCTGACCACTGGTGCATGCAGCCCCTGTCATGTACCCCTTGCTTGCTCAAATCAATCACGACCCTTTCATGTGAAATCTTTAGTGTTAGGCCGGGCACGGTGGCTCACGCTTGTAATCCCAGCACTTTGGGAGGCCGAGGTGGGCGGATCACGAGGTCAGGAGATCGAGACCACAGTGAAACCCCGTCTCTACTAAAAATACAAAAAATTAGCCTGGCGTGGTAGCGGGCACCTGTAGTCCCAGCTACTCGGAGAGGCTGAGGCAGGAGAATGGCGTCAACCTGGCAGGCGGAGCTTGCAGTGAGCCGAGACTGCGCCACTGCACTCCAGCCTGGGCGACAGAGCAAGACTCCGTCTCAAAAAAAAAAAAAGAAATCTTTAGTGTTGTGAGCCCTTAAAAGGGCAGAAATTGTGCACTCAGGGAGCTCAGATTTTGAGACAGTAGCTGGCCGATGCTCCCAGCTGAATAAAGCCCTTCCTTCTACAACTCGGTGTCTGAGAGGTTTTGTCTGCAGCTCATCCTGCTACATGTGAAGTGCTGCAGGGGATTCCAGTCACCAAAGGAGATGCTGAGGGGATCTCCCCGAGTGAATGGTGTTTGCTTACTGCTTATAAGTTAATGTATCAAGATAGGGGATAGTTGCTACAAGAGAAATGAAAGCTGGAAAAGAAAAATGCTAATCTGACTTCCAGACTGACCCTGGCCCAATGCCAGGCCTATGTCTTGACTGTTCAAACTCAAAAATATCAGCCTATTGATGAAAAAAGCAGCTGTTCCAATGGCCCCGTCAGGGTGAAATTGAAGAACTAGTCAGTAAGGGTTTGGAGTAAGTAAAAACACAGCTCCTATCTCAAGGATGGGAAATTAACCTTAGTAAAATTCAAGGACAAATTGTAAAATTCCTTGGTATCCTGCACAAACTATAAAATTCCTTGGCATCTTTTGAAATGCAGGGAAATAGTCCATTTTACCAAAGACTAAGGCTAAAATACTAAAAATTGCAACCCTTACCACTAAAAAGGAGGACTAGAAATTTATTGGCTTGTTCGGATTCTGGAGACATTATATTCCCCACTTGGGTAACATATTACAACCTTGACATGCAGTCACTAGAAAATGCTATGACTTTCACTGGAGAGAGAAAGAGAGCATGGCTTTTGAACAAGCTAAACAAGAAGTGCAACTGGCCCTGGACCTATGGCCCATATGGGATGGGCCAGTAGAACTGCAAGTAACTGTCCTAAATCAACATGCTAATTGGAGCCTTAGGCAGAAACAAGATGAGAAGAGGGTACATTTTGGGTTTTGAACCCAGAAACTGCCAGAGGCCAGCCAAGCTTATACCCCTTTCAAGAAGCAATTGTTAGCTTGCTATTGGGCTTTGCTGGAAAAGGAACATCTCTGCTTCAACCATGATGTCTTTATAAGGTCTGAAATTCCTATTATGACTTGAGTCATGAGTTCCCCCAAAACTCACCAAACAGGGCATGCCCAAGAAAGTAGCATCATAAAATGGAAATACAACATAGAAGACCAGGCTAAGCCAAAACCAAAGGGGGTATCATTTTTACATGAGGATGTACAAAACCTGCCAGCTCAGGAAACCACTGAGGAAGTGCTGCAGATAGGGAAGGAAACCCCCCACCCCCCCGCTCAGTGGTGCAGTTCCTTTAAAGAACTAAGCCCAGAGGATCATAAACATGCTTGGTTTACTGATCGATCCAGCAAACACATTGGTGGGACCCGATGCTGGAAGGCCGTGGCTTATAATCCTGTTAAAAACGTAAGCATTTCTGATGAAGGAAGGGGTGGGAGCAGCCAGTTGGCTGAACTAGTAGCCATCCTCCAAGCTATTCAGGAGGAAGCCAGAGGGATTTGTCACTTGTATACCAACTCTTGGTCAGTAGCAAATGGTCTTACTACCTGGATGCTCCAATAGTGACAAAACAATTGGTTAATTGGGAATAAAGAGGTTTGGGGAAAAAAATACTGAGAAGATATCTGAATCCTGGTGCACACACTACCATTATTGCTGTTTTCCATGTTGATGCTCATCCATCTCTGCTGTCTCTTGACAGAGTATTTAATCACCAGGAAGATCAACAGGCCAAAATTTTTATTACAACTGAAAACTTGAATGCGGATGAATTGATTACCTGTTCAAGCCTTGCAATGACTGGCATTATAATGTGTAGTGGTATAATTGGTAGTGATTAGTGGCCTAAATGTTCCACTTAAAAGATACAGAATGGTAGAATGGATAAGAGTTTACCAACCAAATATCTGCGGTCTTTAAGAGACTCACCCAACACATAAAAACTCACATAAAGTTAAGGTAAAGGGTTGGGAAAAGATAGTCATGCAAATTTACCCCAAAAGCAAGCAGTAGTAGCCATTCTTACATCAGACAAAACAGACATTAAAGCAAAAACAGTTAAAAATAAAAAAAGACAAAGAGGGACATTATATAATGATAAAAGGACTAATCCAACAGGAAAATATCACAATCCTAAATATATATGCACCTTACACTGGAGCTCCCAATTTATTAAACAATTACTACTAGACCTAAGAACTGAGATAAATGGCAACACAATAATAATGGGGAACTTCAATACTCTACTGACAGCACTAGACAAGTCATCAAGACAGAAAGTCAACAACAACAAAAACAATGGACTTAAACTATACCGTAGAACAAATGGACTTGACAAATATTTACAGAACGTTCTACCCAACAACTGCAGAATATACATTTCATTCATCAGCATATGAATCATTCTCTAAGACAGACATATGATAGGCCACAAAACAAGTCTCAATAAATTTAAGACAATCAAAATTATATCAACTGCTCTTTCAGACTACAGCGGAATAAAAGTGAAAATCAACTCCAAATGAACCCTCAAAACCATGCAAATACGTGGAAATTAAATAAATACATGGAAATTAAATAAAAATAAAATTTAGGATCAACTTGTTTCTGAATGATTGTTGTATGAAATCAAGGTGGAAATTTAAAAATTCTTTGAGCTGAAAGATAATAAAGACACAATCTATCAAAATGTCTGGGATACAGCAAAAGTGGTGCTAAAAGGAAAGTTCATAGCATCAAGTGCCTACTAAAAAGTCTGAAAGGGCATAAGTAGACAATCTAAGATAACACCTCAAGGAACTAGAGAAACAAGAACAAGCCAAACTCAAACCCAGTAGAAAAAAAGAAATAACAAAGATCAGAGCAGAACCCTAGGGCAAGGGGTGGCTGCAGTCTCTGTGGACCAGCAGACTTAGGCTTTCCTCCTGCTAGTTTTGAAGAATTTGAGCAGCCCAGATGAGTAGATTTTCCCCCAGCAAAACACCCCCCTCCACCAAAGGACAGTCAAAGTGCTTCAGTAAGTGGGTTCTGCTTCCCATGCCACCCAATTGGATGAGACCCTTCAACAGGGGTTGTCAGACACCCTATAGCGGAGCAATTCTACTGGCATCAGGTTTGTGCCTCTTGAGGTCAGAGATCCCAGAGGAAGGAGCGGACACTCTTCTTTGCTGTTCTCCAACCTCCTTGAGTGACATCTCCAGGCACGGGAGTGAACCAGATGAATAGGTCCTGAAGTGAACCCCCAGCAAACTGCAGCAGCACTACAGAAGATGGACCTGACCACTGAAAGAAAAACAAACAGAAAGCAACAACGCATCAACAAGAAAAAAATGTACCCACAAAAACCTCATTCAAGGCCACACATGGTGGCTCACACCTGTAAAAAAAAAAATCCAAGGGTCAGCAGCCTCAAAGATCAAAACCAGACAAACTCATGAAGATGAGAAAGAATCAACAAAAAACTGCTGAAAGGCCAGAGTGCCTCTTCTCTTCCAAATGATCAAAATGTCTCTTCAGCAAGGTGCAGAACTGGACAGAGGATGAGATGCCTGAATTGACAGAAGTAGGCTTCAGAAGACGGTTAACAACAAACTCTGCTGAGCTAAAGAAACATGTTCGAACCCAATTTGAAGAAGCTAAGAACCTCGATAAAATGTTAGAGGAACTGCTAACTAGAATAACCAGTTTGGAGATGAACATAAGAGGATGAGATGTATGAATTGACAGAAGTAGGCTTCAGAAGACAGTTAATAACAAACTCTGCTGAGCTAAAGAAACATGTTCGAACCCAATTTGAAGAAGCTAAGAACCTTGATAAAAGGTTAGAGGAACTGCTAACTAGAATAACCAGTTTGGAGAGGAACATAAATGACCTGATGGAGCTGAAATGTTTGGCATGAGGCCCAGTCAGTAGGGCCCTTTGCGACTGGGCTCAAGGAACACAAAAACGTTATCTTGTTTTTCAATAACTAACATATAGGAATAGATTGAAACAGAGATTTCTCTGAAATGACATTACATGAATGCCTCAAGGGGGTCACACATCCGGTTCTGAGACTTGGTGACAATTGTTTGTGTCCATGTTCAATTTATTTCAAAATTAGTATTTAACTTTTCCTCCACAAATTCCCCTGTCTTGATGAACGGGTTCTGTCTAGGCAAAAGGCCTGTCTTTATGAATCAACTCTGTCTAGACAAAAGGCAAGCTAAACCCCTTGGGCTGTTACACAACCTCCGCTTCCTGGGTTCAAGCGATTCTCCTGCCTCAGCCTCCAGAGTAGCTGGGACTACAAGTGCGCACCAGCACACCCAGCTAATTTTTTGTATTTTTAGTAGAAATGGGGTTTCACCATGTTGGCCAGGCTGGTCTTGAACTCCTGACCTGAAGTTATCCGCCCACGTTGGCCTCCCAAAGTGCTGGAATTACAGGCGTGAGCCACTGTGCCTGGTCTAAATGATTTCTATTTCCTGTAACAATTTGAAATTACTTAAAGGTTGTTTCAAATTGAAAAAAAGAATGTAGATAAAATATAAAAAGTTAAAAAAATTACAAGAGATTATGAAATATATGTGTAAATCTTGAGAAGTCAAAAGTGACAAATCTGATTTATATACAAGGTTTTATTAAAATTAGCTTTAGTATTGATAATACACTATTACCAAAGTCAAAGTTGATTTTCTCTCGAACAAAAATTTTATGTATTATTAATATGACAGCAAAATACTTCTGTTCACCTTTTGAATGCATGCAAAAAGAGAGACAGTAAAAAAGATACAGAATTTTCCTATGCTCTAGGGTGGGCCTGGCTCAGTTCAGGGAGGAAGCCCTGTCTGAAAAGGCTGCAGCTTAGGCTGTTACTCTTTCATCGCTCAGCCCAGCATCTGATCACATCTTCTGTCACTCAGGGGCTGAGTGGGCAGGGCCTTAAGCATTATCCAATGAGAGACGCCGGGCTGGAAACCGTCCAATCAGGCAGGCAGGTGGAGCAAAGAGGACGGCTTCCGGGTTTGGCGCGGCCTTTGTCTCTCGCTGCATCTGGAGCTCTAGGTCTTCTCATCACTACTCTGTGTCCTAGAGGCCCACCCTCTGTGGCCCTGTGTCCTGTAGGTATTGGGAGATCCACAGCCAAGATGTCGGGACCCCCTGGAAGCCTAGAAATGGTGAGAGTGCCTGTTCGACATCCTGAGAGAGGGGAGGGACTGGTTGATGGGAAGTGGCTGTGGAGGGACTCAGGCCTCCCCGTAGTCAGCTCCACAATCTGCGTCCGGAATTCTCCTTACCCAGCTGGGTCCCCTCCAGCCATAAGATGGCGGCTGCGCTGACAGCCGGTCCCGGGGCGTCCTGTCTCTTCCCTGCGCAGTGACTGTGCCCTGGCCTGGCACCCTCTCTGGGCAGCAGCTCTGCACCCGCAGCTTCAGGTCTCTCCCAGATTGTGCGGGAACCACAAGAAGGTCGTCAGGGGAGAATCTTGACTCGGGGTGCGGGTTCACGATTCGGAAGAGCTTTGGTCCGTGGGGTTCACAGTTTCTCTTTTCTCCTGTTAAAAATTTACGAAGCCGGGCGCGGTGGCTCACGCCTGTAATCCCAGCATTTTGGGAGGCGAAGGCGGGCGGATCACTTGAGGTAAAGGGTTGCTAGGACAACTAAATTCCTCTTCAAAGACTCAACTTCCTGGTCAGAAGTTGTAAAAGTTGTAAATCAACCCTACCCCTTTTTCTCCCTTTTCCTTTTCTCGCAAATCGCGCGTTTATCCTATTTGGAAAAAGTTTGGGTCTAAGCTAACCGGGATCAGCTTAGATTGTGCGGTCTGACCCCAGCCAATAGGGGAAGGACACAAAAACAAAAACTACGTTGGGGTTAAAAACCCCTTCCTGGTCGGGCGCGGTGGCTCACGCCTGTAATCCCAGCATTTTGAGAGGCCTAGGCAGGAGGATCCTGTGGTCAGGAGTTCTAGATCATCCTGGCCAACACGGTGAAACCCCATCTCTACTAAAAATACAAAAATTAGCCAGGTATGGTGGCAGGAGCCTGTAATCCCAGCCACTTGGGAGGCTGAGGCACGAGAATTGGTTGAACCCAGGAGGCGGAGGTTGCAGTGAGCTGAGATCGCGCCATTGTACTTCAGTGTGCGCGACAGAGCAAGACTCCTTCCCCCCCCCAAAAAAAAGGGCCGGGCGCAGTGGCTCACGCCTGTAATCCCAGCACTTTGGGAGGTCGAGGCAGGCGGATCACCTGAGGTCGGGAGTTCGAGACCGGCCTGACTAACATGGAGAAACCCTGTCTCTATTAAAAATACAAAATTAGCTGGGCATGGTGGCGCATGCCTGTAATCCCAGCTACTCAGAAGGCCGAGGCAGGAGAGTTGCTTGAATCTGGGAGGAGGAGGTTGCAGTGAGCCGAGATCGCGCTATTGCACTCCGGCCTGGGCAACAAGAGAGAAACTCCGTCTCAAAAAAAAAAAAAAAGTAAGAATCTTAAAATTTTCTTCCTTTATGTAAACACTGTGTTTGAGTAATTTCACTGGATTTTTCAAACACTTAGTTTCAAAAACCAAGGGAGTAACACTGACATGGAAATTAAAGCTTGAACCTAGTGACTCCAAGCTAAGGCTAATATGAAGTCTGCAAAAAGAGGGAGTTAAAAAAAATTTTTTTTTGAGACAGTCTTGCTTTGTGGCCAAGGCTGGAGTGCAGTGGCGGGATCTCGGCCCACTGCAACCTCTGCCTCCCGGGTTCAAGTGATTCTCCTGCCTTAGTCTCCCTAGTAGCTGGGATTGCAGGCATATGCCACCATGCCCGGCTAATTTTTGTATTTTTTAGTAGAGACGGGGTTTCTCCATGTTGGCCAGGCTGGTTTCGAACTCCCCACCTCAGGTGATCTGCCTGCCTCGGCCTCCCAAAGTGCTGGGATTACAGGCATGAGCCACCACACCCAGCCAAAACGTTTTCTTTCTGTTCTATTATTGTGGAGTTTTTCTGGGGCTGTAAACATTTGTTCTTTGTTTTTTTGAGACGAAGTCTCTCTTGTCCCCCAGGCTGGAGTGTGATGGCATGATCTTGGCTGGCTGCAACCTCTGCCTCCTGGGTTCAAGCGATTCTCCTGCCTCGGCCCTCTGAGTAGCTGGAATTACAGGTGCCTCCCACCAAGCCCGGGTAATTTTTTTTGTAATTTTAGTAGAGATGGGGTTTTACCCTGTTGGCCAGGCTGGTCTAGAACTCCTGACCTCAGGTGATCCACCCGCCTAGGCCTCCCAAAGTCCTGGAATTGTAGACATGGGCCACCATGCCCAGCGAAGAAAATTGTTCTTTTTTTTTTTTTTTTTTTTTGAGACAAAGTCTTGCTCTGTCACCCAGGCTGGAGTGTGCTGTGGTGCCTTCTCGGCTCACTGCAAGCTCCACCTCCTGGGTTCATGCCATTCTCTTGCCTCAGCCTCCCGAATAGCTGGGACTACAGGCTCCCACCACCACACCCGGCTAATTTTTTATATTTTTAGTAGAGACGGGGTTTCACTGTGTTGGCTAGGATGGTCTTGATCTCCTGACCTCGTGATCTGCCTGTCTCGGCCTCCCAAAGTACTGGGATTACAGGTGTGAGCCACCGCACCTGTCCAAAGAAAATTGTTCTTCTAATTATTGTTTCCAAACACTGTCTAGAATTACCAGACATGATATAAACCCATAAGGTGCCAACCAGAATTTAGCGAGGACTTTCCCTATCAGGCTTCCAGTCAATTCACACTTGTGCAGCAAAGTGCATGCTGTCCCCTAAATATGCAGGCAGAATTATGTCTCTATTTGTTATCTATAGTCCTCTACAGTCACTTCTAGAGAGGCTGGATTAGATTTCTACAAAGTTCATAGGGCAGCAATCAATCATTTTATCTCTTTCAATGACTCTTCTATCTTCAGACTTGAAACAGAGTCAGAGACCATGGGGCCCACAAACCCAGTTAGAGTAATGTGTGTGCATTGAGTAGACTTGTTGACAAGAGAATCTCTACTTTCACCTTCCACCTCTTGCTAAAATGCTCACAAATTTGCAGGTAACGCCTGCTGCTCCTCCTGCCATTCAGGCCCTAAATCTACAGCTCTATATTTTGAATCCAGATCTTGAGATTTGGGAAATAAAAAACTTTTATCTAAATAATGCGGGTTCTTTTGGTTATCAAACTCAGAGATATGTTAAAATGAAAGTGCAGTTATGTCTTTCTCCCACTTTGAACTATGTATTCATCTATTGAAACTGTTCACTATTGGCACAAGTAACTATAAATTAAACTAATAATGCCACATTGGACACTATATCCCATACCCTAAAACATAATGATAGATATCCAATCAATAATCATGTTATTTATGTAAATAAATAAAAACTTTTGACAAACAACTCTGCATCAGCCCACTCTCTGTCCCTGTCTTGTCTTTACATATCTTCCTGTAAATGCTACTAATTGAAGTGTAGATTCCAGGCAACTTGAATCTTTGCTCCCAGGTTTTAACCCTTAAGCTTGACCCAAATAAACTGTCTACTTATATTCATGTTGTGTTACCTTTTTTTTTAAATGTAGACTTATTATTTAGGATGTGTTAGAGCAGCATCTATGAGGAGATCTCTCTTTTGACTGTACTCCACTTGGTGTAACACGAAAGGATGGAGAGCCAAGTCGATCCTACCTAGAATTTGCAGATAAGGTCTGCCCTCTGCCTGGGATTTAAAAAAAAATGCCAGACTTTGGATAGAGAATGTACAGAAAATTAACAAAAGTCATTTTCTCTATTGTAAGTTGTCAAGATATCTTACAGCCTCCATTTGGGAGTGTGGCTCTTTGAGATTTTTCACATCTTGTTCATTGACCTGCTACAGTTATGTGAGAGGCTCCAGGAGGAAATAGAATCTGATGGCAGAATCTGTAAGTGTAAATAAATATCTCAAGAGTGAGAGATCAGGCCACAAAATATCCAGAGCCATGACCACAACTATATTTACCTGTAAAATGTGATACTGGAGTAGAGTGTTTTTGTTCTTTCTCTTATCCAAGAGCTAGCAAATCAGGACAGATGATCCAGATTCTGGAGCTCCACCAAGGCAGTTCTATTTTCTATTCAGAATCAGCCTGAGTCTCTCCAGCCTGGCTTAGGGCATTGAGCCATCAGCCCTGGTTCACTAGGAATTCCCTCACGATCACCTAGGTGTCTTTGAGGCATTTGAGGATGTCCAGAGCAGAATTGTGTTAGGCTGAGAAGAGTGGTTAATTCTGCTTCTGTCTCAGTGTAAGAGAAGTGAGTCATCCTGTGTTTGTTCATGCCCTCATACAAGAGGTGTCTTTTTTGGTACCCAGATCAGAGTTTCTCCAGTTTCTTGGTACTTGGATGATAAACAAGGAGGAGATCTGGAGACCCAAATAGATAAACTAGTAGCTTCCATTTCATATGGCCATTAAAAAATACATGAAGCAGCCGTGGTTCCTACAATCCAGAGACTTTTAGTCTAGACCAACAACTGGATAAATAATTGAATTATGCAACATATGGTTGGCACAATACATAGATGTGTCCAAAACCTTGGGTTTTATTTAGGACACTTTATGCTGTTATGACTTCTGAATTCTACATCTGAAGGGATATCTATGAACAGAATAATTGTTATTATAATTTTTTTTCTTTAGTCAGAATCTCACTGTGTTACCCAGGCATGAGTGCAGTGACACGATCTCAGCTCACCGCAATTTCTGCCACTTGGGTTCAAGCGATTCTCCTGCCTCAGCCTCCAAAGTAGCTGGGATTGCTGGCCCCAGCCACTGTGCCCAGCTATTTTTTGTATTTTTAGTAGAGGCGAGGTTTCACCATCTTGGTCAGGCTGGTCTTGAACTCCTGACCTCGTGATCCACCCACCTTGGCCTCACAAAGAGTTGGGATTACAGGTGTAAGGCAGTGCACCCAGCTGTAAAACTTCTACTTTTTTTTTTTTTTTTTTTACCTTCTAAAGTGTACATTTTGATTTACTAATAATATTACCCTAGAAAACCTTAAGGGATTTGTTTAAATTGTGTATTAATATATAGTGTAAAGTTGACAGGGCAGTGGCTAGAAAAGATTAAAATTATAGGAACTCTGGGATTTAAGTTTCTTTTAGGTAAGCTTAGAAAAAAACAAAACTGGAAGTACCCCAGTGGCATAGAGAACAGAATTCTACATAAGGTCTTCACACTGCCTGAGACCTGATCAGATTCATGCTTTTTGGAGGCTTTATTTAGGTCTGACCCTACCCTGGAGTCTTGCCTTACAGAACTGATTAGTAGAGATCAGAGTTTTGGCTGGTGAATCCTGCTGCCTTTCTAGAGCTGCTGCTCACAATTTCCTGAATCCCAAAAGCAGATGAAAGGGAAAAATAAAGTACGTATTTTAGGGTCTTAGTTTTTAAATTTTCTGTTAAAACCAGTGCTTGCAGAGACATTCTATTTAGCAATTTGTTTTCTATTCCTGCAGATCCAGTAGTTGCTCCACAAGTCACAGAAAAGTAAATATAAACAGAATAAAATTTTCTCTAAATTACATTAAACTCTTCCTTTCTGTCTCTTTCATCTGTCTATATTTCGCTTTTATTCTTTATGGTGTTTAAAAAAATTGATGACAGAGAAACGGGAGAAGAAATAAAAATGCTGCACACTTTACCTAAATCCTAAAGTTTATTAAACCCTTAGTACCAGCTTTCAGGGTGTTATGAGAAGTAAATCACAGAATGTGTTATGCCCAGCACAGTGCTCTGTATCATTCTCTTGAGCACATAGTACCTGCTTAATAAACATTGCATTAGTACATGTGTACATGTTGTTTTTTAAATACAGACTTATTCTGACACTGCTGCCTTCAGTTTCCTCTGTAAACTTTAGAGAGCCAGCAAAGCATATAAAACTTTAGGGTAGAGATGCCTTGTCCTTATTTGTATCGGAAGTATTTGGTTGTGACAAGAGTGCTAAGTGTAAGGGACCCTGTGCTGTGCCTGTTTTCTCTAACTAATGCTAATAATGAGCCAAGAGAAAGCAACTTCAGCATTGACAGGGGACTTGTTTAAAACACCCATTCATGGATACTTTTCAAGCCTCCAGAATCACATTACATAAAGTGGAGCCAAAATTACCAAGTGATTTATAAGCCTATTAAAACTTGAGAGGCAATGCTTAGCTTAGTGATTATCAGCCCAGGCTTCTCATTAGGATCACATGGCCAATTTGCAGAACTCTCTTGTGCCCTCCCCACAGCTTCTGTTTATTGTTCTGGGTGGCAGCATCCATGTTGTTTTAATGAAGGGCCTCATGTGACTCTAAGGTGAGGCCAGAATCAAGTATGAGGGCTTCAGAATACAATCATGAGAGCTAAGTTCCACCTTTGCGCTAAAGGGTGGTCACAGGGCCTGTTCTGTTTGGGTTTGGTACAGACAGATCAGTGTGGTGCGTATTTCCATTACTGGAAATTGCTGGTGTCTGTGGCAGGGAGGGCACCTGAGGACAGGAAATGAGAAACATTGCTATCTTCGTGGAGCAGTTCATTGTTCCCTGAATCTCTTCTGTTTCAAAGGACACAAATTGATGGGCTTTTTCTGTCATTTTGCCAGTTGATGTCATGCCAGCAGGTAATCATGTGCTGCTGATACCTTTAAAGGCATGCTCTCAAGATGCAGGTGTAATTTTTCCAGAGAATCTCATCTGAGAAGGAATTCCAGAGGAGAAGGAGAAAAAAAAATGGCTCCTCTTAAGGTAAACATGTCTCAGATGAAGAGCTGTGTCCACTCTGCCTCCTGGACTCCCATGAGTTTAGTACTCACAAACCTTCACTTCTCTACTTGTGTTTTCCCTCCCTGAGTTTGGTTTAACTACTTAAAATTCCTATGATAGTCAAGGGTCTCTGAAAAATACTTCTTTCCTATATCCCAGAGTTTTCTCTGCATTCTCTACGTCATAGCTTCTTATATGCCATGCAGAATTCTCAGCAAGAATTTATAATCTGCAATATTAAAAATGTTCCCTTTGTGGCTGTTGAACATGGAAAGATGTGGATACTCAAGATTTCTGTTGGGGAAAATTGTGGTCCTTAGTATAGATGGAGAACATGTAATGTTGAGGCTTCATCTGTGTGTTCCATTAGCTGTATGCAGAACAGGATTAAGAAAATGCTTTTTTACATGGAATGGCATTTATTATCTAGAAAGTTCTGAAAAAAATTATTAGGAGATACCTGCTCTCTTGGGTGCTAAATGAAGCCTACTTAAAATTACTACTAAAAGTTACAGAACATAGGAGTTATCGAAAACTTTGAAGTTAGCATAAAACATGTTTCTTTATAGTTAAATTCAGATTTTATTTACTTTCTTTGGGAGGAATATTTCAACAGTGATGCTGTTTTCTTCTGTGTGCATTAGCACATCATAAAAATTTGTCCTAGTGCAGTTAATGGTTAATGATTCAGTTGGCGAAATAGCTCTCTGACAGATTTTTTTCACTATAGAGATAATTATTTTTCTATTCATTATTAATTATGTTCATGCAGCTGATATGCATAAACCATCACATTAAATCTGGCAGCTCTCTTTTTTAAAAATATTTTTCTTTGGAAAATGAAGTCTCTTATCTTTGTTTACAGGCTAGAAAATCTGAAAGAAAACATAGGCTCTTGCACTTACTGCATGTTTGACAAAATATCGTTTTTGGGACAAGAACATTAACATTATTGGTGAGCTTGTTAGAAATTCAAATAATCAGACTTTATGCCAGATCTTCTGGGAAAAAAAAATCCTGCATAAGAAGGTCATCAGCTTATTGTACATGTTAAAATTTGAGAGATGCCTTCTAACTCAACATGTCTTTTCTATCTGAAAGATATTCATAACTGATTCTGTATGATATAAATATAGCACTCAAAAATGTACATGTTCATGTTCATGCCCTTAATTTTATACTTTGTTATCTAGAAAAATATCATTATATGAACTAATGTTGTGGATCTTAGGCTGCTCCTTTTTCTCAGAGATAGAGAATACATTAGAAAATATTTCTGTGTTGAAAATTATTTTATTGGATAATTTTAGTCAATCCTATAAGTAAGAACCAGTTCTCTTTACTCTCTCATTTCACCTTAAATTAAAAATTCCACCAATGGCAACTTGGTAAAAATGTGTGTGTTTGTGTGTTTTTCAGGAACCATTGCAATTTAGAGATGTGGCTGTAGAATTCTCTCTGGAGGAGTGGCATTGCCTGGACACTGCACAGCAAAATTTATATAGGGATGTGATGTTAGAGAACTACAGACACCTGGTCTTCCTTGGTGAGGATAACTTAAATACATAATTCATAAAAAAAACCCAAAAGTTTTATTTCTCTTTTTTGTGGAATGATTTTAGTAATTTATCCTTTGCATAAAGAGTTTCAGATGCCCTTTTTCCAGAAAATCTTCAGAATTTGTGTATTTAGAAAAGAATTTCTTCAAGATGTTCTATCTTAATCCAAACTTTCCACGTTGCTGAGTTGAGCTTTATTCTTCACTCTAAATTAGTGGAAATTTCAGAAATTTAGTGGCATAAAATACTGTTGCCCCCACCTGAAAATCTCATTGCCACCACCAGTTTTTGATTCAGTAGTACCAGGTAGTAAATTTAAAAAGCCTACATGCAGGGCCAGGCGCAGTGGCTCATACCTGTAATTCCAGCACTTTGGGAGGCTGAGACGGGCAGATCACCTGAGGTTGGGAGTTTGAGACCTGCCTGACAAACATGGAGAAACCCCATCAATACTAAAAATACAAAATTAGTACGTCATGGTGGGGTAGTCCTGTAATCCCAGCTACTCCGGAGGCTGAGGCAGGAGATTCCCCTGAACCCAGGAGGCAGAGGTTTTGGTGAGCTGAGATCGAGCCATTGCACTCTAGCCTGGGCAAGAAGAGCAAATACTGCTCTAATTTTGATAGGAAGTTTATTGAATCTATAGATCACTTTGGATAATGTGGCAATTTAAAAATCTATTTGGATCTTCTTTTTTTTTCATAGTGTTTTTATTGTAAAGATTTTTTACCTTCTTAGTAATTTTTTAAAGAAATTTATTATTTAATGGTATAGTAAATAAGATTTTTTTCTTTCCCTATTTTATCAGATAGCTTAAGTGTTTGAGACCATACATATACTTGTGTGTTTATTTTATGTTTTGCTAATTTACTGAGTGTATTTTTCAGTTTAGAAAGGTTTTAAGGTACTGTTTATGTTTTTTTTTTTCTTTTTTTGAGATGGGAGTCTCACTCTGTTGCCTAGGCTGGAGTGCAATGGCATGATCTCAGCTCACTGCAACCTCCGCCTCCTGGGTTCAAGCAATTCTCCTGTCTCAGCCTCCTGAGTAGCTGGGACTACAGGCGCGTGCCGCCGCACATGGCTTTTTGTATTTTAGTAGAGATGGGGTTTCACCATGTTGGCCACGCTGGTCTCGAACTCCTGACCTCGTGATCCACCCATCTTGGCCTCCCAGAGTGCTAGGATTAGAGGCATGAGCCACTGCAACCGGCCCTATTTATGGTTTTTAAAGTACTGCTTATGGTTTTTTAAATATAAGATTGTATGATCTACAAACAGCAACTTTTTAATTATTTTACTCCATCTCCAAAAAAAAAAAAAAAAGAAGAAACCTTAAAGTTGAAAGTATTTTCTAAATATTTAGAAATTTGTTATGAATTAGTATTTTGGTATTAATTTATGAGAATATTTTATTACATTATTTCTGCTGAGTACATTACTAGCTTGTAATTGAGGAATATAAGCAAGATTCATGCTATTTATTTTTAATGAAACAGGTATTGTTGTCTCTAAGCCAGACCTGATCACCTGTCTGGAGCAAGGAAAAATACCTCTGACTATGAAGAGACATGAGATGATTGCCAACCCCCCAGGTAGGTGCGAATGAAAATGAACACAACAGACAACGCAGATAAGAGGTCCCAAGGTCAAAAAGAAAGCCAGTCCTTATCTGGGAAGCTGTGTTCCAAAGGAAATAATTCCTGGTCAGCTGTTTTTATTTATTTATTTATTTAATTTTTCTCTCACAAAGGGACATCTTCTGTCTCATGCTTTTAAATTCTCTAAGGATTCTACTATTCTTTCGGTGAGCTTCCTTCAAGTTCACAGTGAGAGCCAAATTCCTCTTTATGGCTTATAAGAGATTGCACAATCTGGCTGTTTTTCCATTGTCCTGGGGACACATGAATATCTGCATGATTTTGAGAAACTAAAACTGTTTTTTAAGTTGTCTTTTTGTATCAGATCTGAAATGTGTGAGAGTACTAGTTTTTGTTGCATTTTTTATTCATTTTTTTCTGCACAGTCCATTCTGTTTTTATTACTATATAGGCTTGAAATACAGTTTCAAATTATAAGTATGATATCCTTCTGCTTTGATCTTCTTCCTCAAGATTGCTTTGGCTATCAGAGTTATTTTAGTATCATGTAACTTTTAGAAATGTATTTTCCATTACCATGAAAAAAATACCACTGCAATTTTGATAGGAAGTTTATTCAATCTATAGATCACTCTGGATAATATGGCAATTTTAAAATTTATTTGGATCTTCTCTAATATTTTCACAGTTTTTTTTGTTTTTTGTTTTTGAGATGGAGTCTTGCTCTGTTGCCCAGGCTGGAGTGCAGTGCATGATCTTGGCTCACTGCAAACTCTGCCTCCTGGGTTCAAGCAATTCTCTGCCTCAGCCTCCTGAGTAGCTGAGATTACAGGTGCATACCACCATGCCTGGCTAATTTTTTTTGTATTTTTTGTAGAGATGGGGTTTCACCATGTTGGCCAGGCTGGTCTTGAACTCCTGACCTCGTGATCCACCCACCTCAGCCTCCCAAACTGCTGGGATTACAGGCGTGAGCCACCCTGCCCGGCCCATAGTTTTTTTATTGTAAAGATTTTTTGCCGGGCACAGTGGCTCACGCTTGTAATCCCAGCACTTTGGGAGGCCGAGGCGGGCAGATCACGAGGTCAGGAGATCGAGACCACGGTGAAACGCCGTCTCTACTAAAAATACAAAAAATTAGCCGGGCATGGTGGCGGGCACCTGTAGTCCCAGCTACTTGGAGAGGCTGAGGCGGGAGAATGGCGTGAACCCGGGAGGCAGAGCTTGCAGTGAGCCGAGATTGCGCCACTGCACTCCAGCCTGGGCGACAGAGCGAGACTCCATCTCAAAAAAAAAAAAAGATTTTTTACCTCCTTTTTTTTTCTAAGAAGTTTATTACTTAATGCTATGGTAAATAAGATTTTTTTCTTCCTCTATTTTATCAGATAGTTTGTTTTAAGTGTATGAGACCGTACATATACTTGTATGTTAATTTTCTATTTTGCTAATTTACTGAGTGTACTTATCACTTTAGACAGGTTTTAATGTTATTTATTGATTTTTAAATATAAGATTGTACGATCTACAAACAGCAACTTTTTACTTATTTTTCTTTAATTTCAATGGATTTTTTTATTTCTTTGACTAATTTTTCTGCCACATGCTTCCAGTGCTACATTAAAATAGAAGCATTGACAATGGGCACAATATAGTTTTGTATTGGTGCCTAAATTTGATGGAGCAAACACCTCTTCAAGTTTTTTTTTTTTTTTTTTTTTTGAGACAGAGTCTCACTCTGTTGCCCAGGCTGGAGTGCAGTGCTGCAGTCTCAGCTCACTGCAACCTCCACCTCCCGGGTTCACGCCATTCTCCTGCCTCAGCCTCCCGAGTAGCTGGGACTACAAGCGCCCACCACCACACCTGGCTAATTTTTTTGTATTTTTAGTAGAGACAGGGTTTCACCATGTTAGCCAGGATGGCCTCGATCTCCTGACCTCGTAATCCACCCGCCTTGGCCTCCCAAAGTGCTGGGATTACAGGTGTGAGCCACCATGCCTGGCCTTCAAGTTTTTATAAACTGATTTTAGAAGTTAAAGATCTTTTGTTGCGCCCTTAGGGTGATGAGATGCCCTCTGAATTTGTAGTGGAGAGGGGGTATAGCTTGGTGACAAGGTTGCTGGGTCTGCACTAGGGTCCACCTTTAGTTGGCTTGTTACAGGGGCTTGGGTAGTTGTAATTCTCATTTTATTTTTGGACAGACTGCATATCCTTCAGGGCTTTGCTCAGTAGTTAAGACACTAGGGCATGTTTTTGTAGTCAGGTCTGCATATGGTGGGCCTTATATCTGGATATTGATGAGCATGGCTTTTATTGAGTATCAGAGAGCATTCCCTCAGATAACTGGGTGGGTTTCTATATAGGCAGAACTGACCATAAACTATCTTGTTTAAGTGAGTAGTCATGGAGATAGTCTTTTTTTCACCATGTGTTTAATGATGAATATATATTTCCTTTTGTGAGAGAAATACTTGTTTGATTTGAAGGTAATTTTCAGAAAGATTTATAATTCTGGATTTTTTTCAGTTTTTCTTTAAAAAAATTGTTTTAAAAACACATAACATAAAATTTACCATCTTAATTCAAGTGTACATTTTCAGGGCCAGGCATGGTTGTGGCTCCCATCTGTAATCCCAGGATTTTGGGAGGCCAACACAGGAGGATCCCTGGAGCCCAAAATTTTGAGACCAGCCTGGGAAAGATATGGAGACCCCTCTTTATAAAAATAATTTAATAATTACCAGGCATGGTGGTATGCAGCTGTGGTACCTGCTACTTGGGAGATTGAGGAGGAGTCAAAGTTGTACCACTACACTCCAGCTTGAATGACAGAGTGAGACCCTGTCTCAAAAAAAAAAAAAAAAATGCTGTTCATTTCAGGCACGTTAAGTATATTCTCATTGTTATGTAAAAGACTTCTAGATACTTTACTTCTTGTAAAACTAGAACTCAATACCCATTAAATAACAACTGCTCATTTTACCCTCTCTCTCACCCTTGACAGGCAAAACTTCCACTTTTCTGTTTTATGATTTGACCACTTAAGATATCCATAATTTTGTTACTGGATTAATTCAAGTGACATAATATTCTCAATGTTCATCTTAAAATGTGACAAGATTGTTCTTTTTAAGATGGAATAATATTCCATTGTATGTATATGTTACATATTTGATATGTTTATAAATCAAGAGACATCTGGGTTGCTTCAACCTTTTGGCTTTTGTGAATACTGGTGCAATAAGCATGGATTTTCAAATATGTCTTCCAGGTCCTCTGTTGCTTTTCTTTTTTTCTAGAGGTGGGTTCTCTGTCACCCAGGCTGAAGTGCAGTGGTGCGATATCAGCTCACTGAAACCTCTGCCTCCTGGGTTAAAGCAATTCTGCTTCAGCCTCCCGAGTAGCTGGGATAACAGGCGCCCACCAACACACCTAGCTAATTTTTTTGTATTTTTAGTAGAATGGGGCTCATTATGTTGGCCAGGCTGGTCTCAAACTCCTGACCTCAGGTAATCTGCCCACCTTGGCCTCCCAAAATGCTAGGATTACAGGCTTGAACACCTGGGCCTGGCCTGTGTTATGTATTTTGTAAATAGATATAATAAGTGAGGAACATTTATAACATTTTTAAATAATGGCTGCATCTTTGTTTTCCAGAAACAAGCAACATGGGTTTCATTTTTATTGCAACATCAACAGATTGGGTGTTTTTAAAAAAATTTACAGTGGCCATTCTAATGGATATGAGGTGATTTTGTTTGTCATTGTGTTTTTTTTATTTCTCTACAAATCAGTAATTTTGTGCATTCTTTCTAATGCTTTTTCCCATTTGTGTAGTTTTTTGATGAAAATTTTTTTGGTTCATTTTTAAATCAAGTTATTCAACTTTATTGTTTAGTTTTAAGAGTTGTTTATTTATTTTGAATATTAACTTCACATGAAATTTGCAAATGTTTTCATCCATTTTCTAAGGGATGTTGCCACTTTTGAATTTTCTTCCGATGTGCAGAAATTTTGATGTCTAGTGTATTTAAACTTTTCTTGTATTTGTTGCTTATGCATTTAATGTCATATCTAAGAAAATGGTGGCAAGACCAATGTCATGTCTTTTTCCTGTATTTTTTCTAATAGATTTATTATTTTCTTTATGTCTAAGTATTTTGTTTAAAATATATTTTTGTATCATTCAAGGAAATAACCCAACTTTATTTTATCAGTGTTGATATTCAGTTTTCAACATCATTTTTTGAAGATATTACTTTTCTCTATTTTGTACTTATAGCAACTTTTTGAAAGACCATTTGATCATATATAGAAGGGTTCATTTCTGAGCTCTTTAACTGTAGGTTGTATTGACATCTGTGAAGAATAAAATTTTTTGACCTCTGAGCAAGAATATGTTGAAGAGTGTGTTTTATATTCACATATTTTTGAATTTGCCAGTTCGCCTTTTGCTTTTAATTCCTAGTGTCATTCAGTTTTTGTTAGAAAACACAATGTATAATTTTAGTATTTTTAAATTGATTTGTTGTTGTTTTAAGACAAGATCTTACCAACACCGAGGCTGGAGTGCCGTGGCATAATTTTGACTCACTATAGCCTCAGCCTCCTGGGCTCAAGTGATCCTTTCACCTCTGTTTTCTGAGCAGCTTGGACTACAGTCATGCACTACCATGTCTGGCTAATCGTTTGCTTGTTTGCAGTGTTAGGATCTCATTATGTTGCCCAGGCTGGTCTCAAACTTTTGGCCCTAATGGATCCTCTTACCTTGGTCTCCCAAAGTGTTAGGATTATAGGCAAGAGCCACTGCACCCAGTCAGTACTTTTAAATTTAATAAAACTTGGTATGTGTCCTAACGGAATACACCAGATGCAAATAAGAATATTGTGTATTATCTTGGTTTTGACTGGAGAGTTTTGCATGTGTCTGTGAAGCCTTGTTGGTCTATAATATGGCTTCCATGTTCATGTTCTCCAGCCCTCATGCTGCAAAATAAATCTTCAATGTTGGATGTGGGAACTGGTGGGACATGTTTGTGTCATGGAGGCAAATTTCTCATGAATGGCATGGTACATCCTCTTGGTAACCAAAACTTTACACTCTATTAATTCAAATGAGAGCTGGTTCATTAAAAGAACCTGGATCCTTCACCTCACACTTGCTCTGTTTCATTAACATGTAGTATGTCCAATTACTCTTTACCTTCCACCATGATTGTAAGTTTCCTGAGACCCTCACCAGAAGCAGATGCTTGCACACACTTCTTATAGTCTGTCAAACTGTGAGCCACATAAATTATTTTTCTTTAAAAATTATGCACTCAGCTGGGCACGGTGGCTCTGCCTGTAATCTCTGCACTTTGGGAGGCTGAGGCAGGTGGATCACGAGGTCAGGAGATCGATACCATCCTGGCTAACATGGTGAAACCCCGTCTCTACCAAAAATATAAAAAGCCGGGCATGTTGGTGGGCACCTATAGTCCCAGCTACTGGGGAGGCTGAGGCAGGAGAGTGGTGTGAACCTGGGAGGCGGAGCTTGCAGTGAGCTGAGATCGCTCTACTGCACTCCAGCCTGGGCGACAGCGAGATTCCATCTCAAAAAAAAAAAAAGAAAAAATTATGCACTCCGCTGGGTGTGGTGGCTCACACTTGTAATCCCAGCACTTTGGGAGGCTGAGGTGGGTGGATCACGAGGTCAGGAGATCGAGACCATCCTGGCTAACACGGTGAAACCCCATCTCTATTAAAAATATAAAAAAATTAGCCGGGTGTGGTGGTGGGCGCCTGTAGTCCCAGCTACTTGGGAGGCTGAGGCAGGAGAATGGCGTGAACCTGGGAGGCGGAGCTTGCAGTGAGCTGAGATTGCATCACTGTACTCCAGCCTGGGTGACAGAGCAGGACTCTGTCTCAAAAAAAAAAAAAAAAAAGAAAGAAAAAGAAATTATGCAGTCTCAAGTATTCCTCTGTATGCAAAATAATATGGTCTATAATGTTGCATAAGTTGTCTGTTTCTCATTTTTTTCTCTGAATTTTCTATTTATTGTTGCGACTGGGGTCTTGATGTCTACAATTTTTATGTTGCTATGTATGTCTTGCTTCACTTTTGTCAATATTTGCTTTATATATTTTGGAGCCCTGATGTTATGTTTACATATACATATAGATAGATAAATAATATAGTTACAGATTCCTGTTAAATTAACTCACTTTACCATAATATAATATCATTCTTTGTCCAATGGTAGTACTTGACCTATAGCATATTATGTTTAATATAATTATGACCACCTCACTCAATTGTGGTTACTATTTTTATGAAATACACATTTTTTTCCTTCTGTTAATTTCAGCCTATTTGACTCAATGCTACAATGAGTCTCTTGTAGGCAGCATACTGTATGCTTTTAAAGAAACCACTGAGGCATTCTATAGCTTTTCCTTCATATGCATTTATTTATTTATGTATTTATTTTGAGACAGAGTTTCACTTTTGTTGCCCAGGCTGGAGTGCAATGGTGTGAGCTCACTGAAACCTCCACCTCCCAAGTTCAAGTGATTCTCCTTTGTCAGCCTCCTAAGTAGCTGGGATTACAGGCACCTGTCACCATGCGCAGCTAATTTTTTTGTATTTTAGGTAGAGATGGGATTCCACCATGATGGCCAGGCTCATCTTAAACTCCTGACCTCAGGTGATCTGCCCGCCTCTGCCTCCAAAGTGCTGGGATTACAGGCATCAGCCAACACGCCCGGTCTCATTTAACTTTGAGATAGGGTCTCACTCTGTCAACCAGGCTGATTTGCATGATTCACTGCTGCCAGAACCTCCAAAACTCAGATGATCCTCTCATTTTAGCCTCTCAAACAGCTGGGTTACAAGTATTTGCCATCATAGCCATCTAGGTTTTATTTTTTGTAGAGACAGAGTTTTGCCATGTTGCCCAGGCTGGTCTTGAACTCATAGGATCAAGTGATGAGCCTACCTTGGCCTTCCAAAGTCCTAAGATTACATTTGATTTTATTAAGTAATATAATTAATTTATATTTACAATGAATAAAGAAACAAAGTTGTCATTAGCAGTTAGACTGTTATTGTTTTATGTGTTTCTAGTAGTTATATTTTTCTCATCTCTTGTTTTACTTTCTTAATTTTCATTTTATTTTGTACTGGCATGCTTTCATTATCTTCTTTTGCATACTTTCTATAAATATTATCTTTGTAATCATCTTGAAAACTGGAGATTACATACATCTTGAAGTTAAAACAATATGTTTCAATCTCATAACTTCAATTGATTACAAAAACTGCCTCTATATTTTATGGTTTGTTATTGATATAAAAATTATTTTATATGGTGTATCTATTAACAGATTTACATAATGTTTCTTATATTTTATTTAAAAACTTAAAAGTTTTTATGTACCATCTTCTTTTTTTTTGAAACTGAGTCTCACTCTATTGCCCATGATGGAATGCAGTGGTGTAATCTTGGCTCACTGTAACCTCCACCAGGCACGGTGGCTCATGCCTGTGTTCTCAGTACTTTGGGAGGCCAAGGTGGGCGAATCAGAAGGTCAGGAGTTCGAGAGCAGCCTGGCCAACATGGTGAAACGCTGTCTCTACTAAAAAATACAAACATTATCCGGGCATGCTGGCAGGTGCCTATAATCCCAGCTCCTCAGGAGGCTGAAGCAGGAGAATCGCTTGAACCTAGAAGGCGGAGGTTTCAGTGAGCCAAGATCACAATGCTGTACTCCAGCCTGGGCAACAGAGCAACACTCCATCTCACAAAATAAAAAAAAAATATGTCTTTTGATTGGAAAGATGATTATATATATATTTAAATCATTTTCTGAAATAGAAAAAGTTACTCTTATTTTTATTAAATGTTGTATTTGATTCTTGTATCTTTGTCACTCGTTTTCTTTTTGTTTTTTTTATTTTTGTATTGATATGCTTTCAGTTTCTTTCTTATTTTATTTTGTGTATCTATACAGCTATTATCTTAGTGGTAACATGGGGGATTACATGAAACCTCTAAAAGACACAACAATATATTTGAATGTGGTAAAAAAATTAACTTCACTTACATACTGAAATTCTTCATCATTACATTTGCCTTCAACTTTGTTACTGATTTTGCTAATTATATTTTTTATTTTTATATTTTTTTATTTTTTTGAGACGGAGTCTCGCTCTGTCGCCCACGCTGGAGTGCAGTGGCGCAATCTCGGCTCACTGCAAGCTCCGCCTCCCGGGTTCACGCCATTCTCCTGCCTCAGCCTCTCCGAGTAGCTGGGACTACAGGCGCCCGCCACCACGCCCGGCTAATTATTTTGTATTTTTAGTAGAGACGGGGTTTCACCATTGTCTTGATCTCCTGACCTCGTGATCCGCCCGCCTTGGCCTCCCAAAGTGCTGGGATTACAAGCGTGAGCCACCGCGCCGGACCTTTATGTTGTATATTTATTAACAGATGTTAACAATATTTCTATACTTTTATCTTTTAAATTTAGAGAGTAATTAAAAATGTTTTCTGTACCATTATGACAATGTTAAGTAAGAAATTCCATTTTTGTGTATGTGGATATCTTTTCCAGAAAGTTACATATTTTCATAGGTTATCTGTTGTTTTCTTGCATTATGTTATTTTCAGTGGAAGAAACTCCTTTTAGCATCTTTGACGTGTATGGTTTATGCAGTGCCAATATACTTTCTCAGGATTTGGTTATTTTGGAAGCACTTGTTTTATTTGGTAGTACAATTTTGCTGATGGCATTATTCCCATTTGACAGCTTTTTAAAAAAAATTATTATAACTTTAGCTATATCACAGTTTTTTTCTGATGTGCAAGAATGTTTTAAATAAATTCACTGGTGCCAGTTGCGGTGGCTCATGCCTATAGTCCCAGCACTTTGGGAGACCAAGGTGGGCAGACCACCTGAGGTCAGAAGTTCGAGACCACCCTGGCTAACATGGTGAAACCCTGTTTGTACTGAAAATACAAAAAATTAGCCAGGCATGGTGGCGCACGCCTGTAATCCCAGCTACTCAGGAGGCTGAGGCAGGAGAATAGATTGAACCCAGGAGGCAGAGGTTGCAGTGAGCCAAGATTGCATCATTGCACTCCAGCTTGGGCAACAAGAGTGAAACTCTGTCTAAAAAAAAAAATTCCCTGGTTATCTCATGAGACTGCTTATAAATGGAACATCATTTTTATCTTGCAGCACCCAAAATTCTATTCTTATATGTGATTTTTGAAATTTTGCTTATATGTGTGTTTGTTATAAATATATTTGTGTGTATCTAAGTTTGTTCAGCTTTTTCATATTTACATCATATTTTCTTTTAATAAATTTTTCAGTTTTTTATTTTTTATATCCACAATTTTTGTTTTTTTGGTATTTTAGTATTTCTTTTTATTCTCATTTTTCTGATCTTCAGTAGTTGGGTTTCTATTTTTTTCTTATACAGAGTCTTTTTCTGTCACTGAGGCTGGAGTGCAGTGGTGTGATCTCAGCCAGGCTGATCTTGAACTGCTGACCTCAAATTATCCACCCACCTCAGCCTCCTAAAGTGCTGGGTTTACAGACATCAGCCACCACACCTGGCCTTTTTAATTTTATTTTTGAGACAGTGTCGCTCTGTTGCCCACGCTGCAGTACAGTGGTATAATCTCCACTCACTGCAACCTTTCCCACCCGGATTCAAGCAATTCTTCTGTGTCAGCCTTACAAGTAGCTGGGATTACAGGCACGTGCTACCATGCCCAGCTAATTTTTGTATTTTTAGTAGATACAGCATTTCACCATGTTGGCCAGGCTGGTCTCAAACATCTGACCTCCTGTGATTTTCCCACCTTGATCTTCCAGTGTGTTGGGATTACAGAAATGAGCCACCAACACTGGGCTGTTCAATTCATCTGGAATTTTAAAAATTACTTTATATACTTTTTATGGTTGCTTTTGAAAATTTTATAATTTTTTCGGTGGGGCCATGTTCTAATATTTGGTATACATTATAATCTTTGATAGAGATTTGGAAATTAACAAAAAGCTACCTGTTACAATCTTTATAATATAGCTTTGTCCTGGCGTAGTCTGAAATCAATTGTCTTGGCTAGAGATTCTGGGAATGTCTCAAACATGTTTTTAGGATGTGTCTTGTGTAAAATTTTGTGTCTATTATTTGGTTAAATCAGCTTATTCGTATTTCTTCTTAATAGTCAGTAATCACTTGCTAAACCCATTCCCTGTTTGGGGTACTGCCGTTTCTCTGCTTCTCTATAATTTACCTTTAGACTTAGCAAACTCGAACTGTCATTCCAACATACATCACCATTTTTTTCAGCATTTTATGTCATGGGACACATTATCTGGTGTCTAAAAAAGCCCCCAGAAGACAGAAATAAAGATGTATGTGCCAATGTTTCTTGTTTTTTAAAAAAGAAACTAGGAGTTGGCAATTTACATTTTTGTGTGTATGTGTGAAACAGAGTCTGAATCTTACCCATTCTGGAGTGCAGTGGCATGATCTTGGCTCACTACATTCTCTGCCTCCACAGTTGAAGCAATTCTCCTGCCTCAGCCTCCCAAATAGCTGGGATTACAGGTACCTGTAACCACGCGTGGCTAATTTGTTTGTATTTTAGTAGAGATGGGGTTTTACCATGTTGGTCAGGCTGGTCTCAAACTCCTGACCTCAGGTGATCCTCATGTTTTGCCATCACAAATTGCTGGAATTACAGGCATGAGCTATCATTCCTTGTTGGCAATTTACTTTAAAAAAAAATTTTTTTTTTTTTGAGATGGAGTCTTGCTCTAGCCCCAGGCCGGAGTGCAGTGGCGCAATCTTGGCTTACTGCAACCTCCGTCTCCTGGGTTCAAGAAATTCTCATGCCTCAGCCTCCTGAGCAGTTGAGATTACAGTTGCCCATGACCATGATTGGCTAACTTTTTGTAATTTTAGTAGAGATGGGGTTTCACCGTCTTGGCCAGGCTGGCCTTGAACTCCTGACCTCAAGTGATTCACCCACATCAGCCTTCCAAAGTGCTGGTATTACAGGCGTTGAGCCACTGCACCAGGTTGGCAATTTACTTCTAAAGGCACAATGTTATACTGGAGAGCAGGAAGAGCTGTTGCATATAAGTAACAGACTTTTCTTTATCTTCTATGTGACTGTTTGCATTGTGCTCACCTGGGGACTTTCACACACTTAACTCATTTACAAATTTTTTACAAATGTATTTTGGTCAGTATGTTTTTGTTACCTTTATATGTCCAGGAAGAAATTACAGCTTGTGGCATTTTGCTATGTCATCTTGCTTATGTAGTTTGTGTAATTTTATAGGTTAGATTTGTAAAGTATATTTATCTGAGTCTAGCAATTGAAGTAATGTGTTTTTATTGTTTCTTTCAGTTATGTGTTCTCATTTTGCCCAGGACCTTTGGCCAAAGCAGAACATAAAAGATTCTTTCCAGAAAGTGATAATAAGAGAATTTGAAAAATGTGGACATGGCAATTTACACTTTAAAAAAGGCTGTGAAAGCGTGGATGAGTGTAAGCTACACAAAAGAGGTTATAATGGACTTAACCAATGTTTGACAACTACCCAGAGCAAAATATTTCAGTGTGGTAAATATGTGAAAGTCTTTCATCAATTTTCAAATTCAGAAAGACATAAAAGAAGACATACTGAAAAAAAACCTTTGAAATATGTAGAAGGTGACAAAGCTTTTAATCAGTCCTCAACCCATACTACACATAAAAAAATTGATACTGGAGAGAAACCCTACAAATGTGAAGAATGTGGCAAAGTCTTTAAGTACTTCTCTACCTTTACTACACATAAGAAAATTCATACTGGAGAGAAACCCTACATTTGTGAAGAATGTGGCAAAGCCTTTAAGTACCCCTATACCCTTACTACACATAAGATAATCCATACTGGAGAGCAACCCTACAAATGTAAAGAGTGTGACAAAGCTCTTAACCATCCTGCAACTCTTTCTTCACATAAGAAAATTCATACTGGAGAGAAACCATACAAGTGTGATAAATGTGGCAAAGCCTTTATTTCATCCTCAATCCTTAGTAAACATGAGAAGATTCATACGGGAGAGAAACCCTACAAATGTGAAGAATGTGGCAAAGCCTTCACCCGTTCCTCACACCTTACTATGCATAAGATAATTCATACGGGAGAGAAACCATACAAATGTGAAGAATGTGGCAAAGCCTTTACATGGTCTGCAGGCCTCCATAAACATAGGAGAACTCATACTGGAGAGAAACCCTACAAATGTGAAGAATGTGGCAAAGCTTATACTACATCCTCAAATCTAACTGAACATAAGACAACTCATACTGGAGAGAAACCTTACAAATGTGAAGAATGTGGCAAAGCTTTTAACTGGTCCTCAGACCTTAATAAACATAAGAGAATTCATATTGGACCGAAACCAAGAACGTGACAAAGCCTTATTTTATTATTATTATTATTATTGTTTGAGAGGTAATTTCACTGTTGTTTCTCAAGCTGGAGTGCAATGGTGTAATTTTGGCTCACCACAACCTCCATCTCCTGGGTTCAAGTAACCCTCCTTAGTAGCTAGGATTACAGGCATGCGCCACCACACCTGGCTAATTTTGTATTTTTAGTAGAGATGGGATTTCTCCATGTTGGTCAGGCTGGTCTCAAACCCCTAACCTCAGGTGATCTGCCTGCTTTGGCCTCCCAGAGTGTTGGGATTACAGGCATGAGCCACTGTGCCTGGCTGACAAAGCTTTTTAAGGAAGTTCTCAACCCTTACTACATATTAATTCATACTGGACAGAAACTCTACAAGTGTGAAGAATGTGGCAAGCCTATAACAAGTTCTCAATTCTTTTATTTTTATACATTTATTTTTTGAGATGCAGTTTCACTCTTGTGACCCGGGCTGGAGTGCAATGTCATGATCTCGGCTTACTGCGACCTGCACCTCCTGGGTTCAAGCCATTCTCCTGCCTCAGCCTCCCGAGTAGCTGAGATTACAGGTGCCCACCACCATGCCCAGCTAATTTTTGTATTTTTAGTAGAGATGGGCTTTTGCCATATTTGCCAGGCTGGTCTCAAACTCCTGACCTCAGGTGATCCACTCGCCTTGGCTTACTAAAGTGCTGGGATGACAGGCATTAGCCTCACTTCTCAGCCACATGCTCTTAATTCTTAGACATGGCGATAATTCATGGTGAAGAGGAACTTTACAAACCTGAAAGATGCGACAGTGCTTTTCCCAACACCTCCAACTTTTCTATGCATAAAAAAATTATACTACTGTGAAACCAAATAAATGTATGAAATGTGACAAAGCCTTTGTGTGGTTGCCACACTTTATTGTAGGTAAGGTAATTCATAATTCCAAAATACCTACAAGTATGAAGAATGTGGCAAAACTTTTAATCATGCTTACACCGTATTTCACAGGAAAGCTATTATCCTTGAGAAAAATTGTACAAATATAAAGAATATGGAAAAGCCATTAATGCCCATCACATCTTACTCAACGTAAGAAGGTTCATAGTTAATAAAAATAAAAGAGCAATTACTGTGAAAAAATATTTCAGAAAATATAAACCTTTAAGGTGAAGAAGAGTATTGATTCTGAAGGCAAGCATTACAAATATAAAGGGGTTTGTAGTACCTTTCCTTGTATTGCAGATCTTATTGCCCACATTTTGTATTAGAAGGAAACCCTAAAGCGGTTGCCAAGCTTTGTGCAACATCAGGGAATGTATATTGAAGAAGATTCCTGCAAATGTAATGAGTTTGGAAACACTTTTTAGATAAATTATTTGTGGCCGGGCACAGTGGGTCATGCCTGTAATCCCAGCACTTTGGGAGGCCAAGGTGGGAGGATCACCTGATGTTGGGAGTTTGAGATCAGACTGACCAACACGGAGAAACCCTGTCTCTACTGAAAATATAAAATTAGCCATGCGTGGTGGCACATGCCTGTAATCCCAGCTACTCAGGAGGCTTGAACCCCAGAGGTGGAGGTTGTGGTGAGTCGAGATCATTGCACTCCAGCCTGGGCAACAAGAGCGAAACTCCGTCTCCAAAAAAAAAAAAAAAAGAAAAGAAATTTATTTGTGTATAACTTTAAAAGTAGATTTTTGGAAGCATTGTAATTACATTAAAAGTATACTTGTTCCAGCTGGGCATGGTGGCTCACGCCTGTAATCCCAACACTTTGGGAGGCCAAGGCAGGTGGATCACGAGGTCAGGAGTTCAAGACCATCCTGGCCAAGATGGTGAAACCCTGTCTGTACTAAAAATACAAAAATTAGACATGTGTGGTGGCGGGTGCCTATAATCCCAGCTACTTGGGAGGCTGAGGCAGAGAATTGGAATTGCTTGAACCCAGGAGGAGGAGGTTGCAGTGAGCTGAGGTCGCACCATTGTCCAGCCTGGGTGACAGAGCAAGACTCCATCTCAAAAAAAAAGTATATTTGTTTCCTTAAAAAAATTTTTCTGAAAAGTGAATAATGATGTAATACAGCTTTCAAATTACTTTATGCTGTTACTTTATTCTTATTGTATTCACATGTGAAAGCATGTGTTCAATTTTTGCTGCATCAGAGATATTAGAGATACTTTTTTATTAATTGGGCATTTATGACCTTTTCTATAAAAGTAAGGACATTAAAATGTAAGATGCCTGATGAAAATATAAGTGGAGAGGCTCTTTGTCGTTAACCTATATTAAGTAATGTATAGGTAGGTGTTCAGAGTAATACTTTTCTACATTATAGTGAGAAATTATAGATAAAAGTATATTAAACTAAATTAGTATATTTTACTTATTGTACTTTTATGTAATAAAATGCAGTACATTTAAAAATTGTTAGATTATGTGTGAATTTAATTTTATGTTTTTTACCATGTTAAGACTATTGTGCATTTAATGAAGCATTATTATGCCACTAACATATCCCACCTTACTCAAAGGTGTAGGTAAAAGATGGTAGCAATATACTATTTGGTACATAATGGGATAACGTCTCTAGTAATCACTTTGCCAGTGGCTTTAAACAGCAAGTGAATTTAAGAATATTGTTCCCATTGGTTAAATTTTTATTCTCTTTTCTTATTGAAATTTATTATTAGTATTTGTGGGTATATAGTATATGTATATATTTATGCTTTATATGGCATATTTTGATTCAGGCCTACAATATGTAGTAATTACATTAGGGTAAATAAGGTATCCATCACCTCTAGCATTTATCCTCTGTATTACAAACAGTGTAATTATATACTTTTAGTTATTTTAAAATGTACAATAAATTGTTATTGACTACAGGGTTATTTTTATGATCATAATAAAAATTATACAGAAATATAAATAAAATACAGCCAGGCCCAGTGGCTCATGCCTGTAATCCCAATACTTTGGGAGGCTGAGGCAGGTGGATTGCCTGAGGTCAGGAGTTCAAGACTAGCCTGGCCAACGTGGTGAAACCTCGTCTACTAAAAATAAAATATATAGCTGGGCATTGTGGTGCATGCCTGGAGGCTGACGCAGGAGATTCACTTGAAACTGGGAGCTGGAGGTTGCAGTGAGCTGAGATTGCACCACTTCACTCCAGCCTGGGTGACAGACTCAATCTCAAGAAAACAAGAAATAGAAATCATACATATACTGAAAAATTATTAATAAATGTTTGTTATATGGTTTTCTTTGAACACGTGGTCTCTGCCTGCAAACGTAGACTTTTAGTGTTAATTTACATGAGTTATATATACACATATTACTCTGAAGATAAACCTTAGGTGTAAGAAAATTATGGAGTGTATTTGTGTGAGCATGAGATTGTATGTATTTTCAGAAGAACAATTATTGGAACAAAACAAATTATTTTAATAAGGTGGCTAATAAAAAACTAAGCACCTTGAGAATGCTGAAAGCAAATCTATGCTTTCTGCTTTGTCTTGAATTTATTAATATAAAATTTTATGGCTTATGTTTCAAATTTTTTTCAGAATCTGCCTATTAAAGTACAGGCAGCTTTGTCTCCAGAAACAACACTCTTGAGTACAACAATAAAAGCCCTCTTCAAACAGAAAACAAATAATCATAGTTAACACTTATTTTAATGAAAATTCAACCAAAATTAAATTATTGGATATATTTTATTGTCCTATGTGTGTATGAATATATAAAATGGTGCATAAAGGAAAAATAAGCCAGAAAAAAAGATGTTAATATTTGTAATGAATAAAACTGGAAATTAGTTAATTATTATTTGCAGGTGATATCTTTGTTTATGTAGATAACAAAAGCAGCAGAAAACTTTCACGGAGTCTCTCTCTGTTGCCCAGGTGGGGTGGAGTGCAGTGGTGCGATCTCGGCTCACTGCAAGCTCCGCATCCCGGGTTCATGCTGTTCTCCTGCCTCAGCCTCCCAAGTAGCTGGGACTACAGGCGCCCACCGCCATGCCCAGCTAATTTTTTGTATTTTTAGTAGAGACGGGGTTTCACCGTGTTAGGCCAGGATGGTCTTGATCTCCTGACCTCGTGATCCGCCTGCCTTGGCCTCCCAAAGTGCTGGGATTACAGGCATGAGCCACCGCACCTGGCCAAAACCTTTTTTTTTTTTTTTTTTTTTTTCAAAAAATTATAAATAGAAGATTCTAAAGAGAAGCTTTTAATAAATAAGCATTTAAAAGAAACTAGGGTTACTTGTTATGTTTAAAATATATGCTATTCTCACACAAAATGAAACTGCTGCAATCCAACTTTAGAAGCAAAGAATAGCCTTAAATTGTTAAATACAGAAAATATACTTTGCAGAATAGGATTAGGCACTCTGATATGTGAAAGAAAATATTAGGAAATAAACTATGTTATTCTTTAGATATAGGCTGAAGAAAGTAGATGAAAATCCTGTAATTCTTTTTGCCTGAAGCAAACTTAAATTTATAAGTAACTATTTTGATAAATATGGAGTTCCTACTAATTATGTAATTTACTTCATGCATAACATGCAAATTCTAGCATATTGTCCTAAATATCTAAATCTGAAATTACAGACAAATTTGAAACAGAAAATAGAAAGTCAAAATGTATAGGGAGAGTGACATCATTAAGATGAAAGATTAAAAGTGCCCTAATTTTATATCCCCTTACAGCAAAAAACATCAGCTATCCCTGACAAAAATGCTTTTATTGGCCAGGCATGGTGGCTGATGCCTTTAATCCTAGCATTTTGGGAGGCTGAGATGGGCAGATCACGAGGTCAGGAGTTTGAGACCAGCATGGCAAACATGGTGAAACCCTGTCTCTACTAAAAATAGTAAAAATACTATTGGTGGTCGTGGTGGCACACACCTGTAATGCTAGCTACTCAGGAGGCTGAGGCAGGAGAATTGCTTAAACTCGGGAGGCGGAGGTTGCAGTGAGGTGAGATGGCACCACTGCACTCCAGCCTGAATGAGGGAGTGAGTCTCAGAGAAATAAATAAATGCCTTTATTAGAAAACCAGGCATTATGGCTCACACTTCTAATGACAGCTACATGGTACATTAATGATGGAGAACATCTTCAGGCCAGGATTTTGAGACCAGCCTGGGTTATGTAGCAAGATGCCATCTCCAAAATAAGTGCCTCTATGAGAGATTTGAGATCCAGGGAGGGAGTTGTGAAACTCTGTTAAAGCTTAAGTTTGAGAAGTGTTCTATTCAGAAGGCAGGCCTTCATTCAGGTGGAAAACTACATGACCCCTGTTCTTGGCTACAGACCAGGATAGGGTTCACCCAACTTGGTCCCACTAAGAATTCTGAACTTACTCTGTAATCATCCAAAACTCCTCCAGCCACAGTCTGGCAGAGGTCCTGCCATTCCAGAGACCTGGAGGAAGGCACACATTTACAGCCATGTAGGCAGGCCTGCAGACCTTGGCCTTTACAGGGGTGCCTGAAGTGGTTCAGTGACTCAGTTTTAGTTACCTGAGCCATAGTTCACGGCCAGTCCTGCTTACATAGAAACCTACTGAGTTACTTGAAAAAATAATCTCTGGTACTCACTGAAAGCCATACTCATCTACATCCTGATACAAGGCCCACCATATGCAGAACCAACTTCAAAAACATTCCTTATGTCTGCCCTATGGAGCAAAGTCCTGAAAGATTTGCAGTCTGTCCAGAAATAAACTGGGAATTACAATTACCCAAGCCCCTGTAACAAGCCAGCTAAAGGTGGACCCTAGTGCAGTCCCAGCAGCCTTGTGACCAAGCTACAACCTCTCTTCACTACAAATTCAGGGGGGATTTCATCACCCTAAGGGACCAACAAAAGAAGATCTTTATCTTCTAAAATCAGGATATGAAAACTTGAAGAGGTGTTTGCTCCATCAACTTCAGACAGCAATACAAAACTATACTGTGCCCATTGTCAACGCTTCTATTTTAATCTAGCACCGGAAGTATGTGGCAGAAGAATTAGTCAAAAAAAAAATTTTTAATCCATTGAAATTAAAGAAAAATGATAAAAAGTTGTTTGCAGATTATACAATTTTATATTTAAAAAACCATAAGCAGTATATTAAAACCTGTCTAATAAATGCACTCAGTAAATTAGCAAAATATAAAATTAACATACAAGTATATGTATGGTTTCCTTCACTTAAAACAAACTATCTGATAAAATAGAGAAAGAGGCTGGGTACAGTGGCTCATGGCTGCAATCCCAGAACTTTGGGAGGCCGAGGCGGGTGGATCATCTGATGTCAGGAGTTTGAGACCAGCATGGCCAAAAAGGTGAAACTCTGTCTCTACTAAAAATATAAAAATTAGCTGGACGTTGTGGCAGGCACCAGCAATCTCTGCTAATCGGTAGGCTGAGGCAAGAGAATTGCTTGAACCCAGGAGGTGGAGGTTGCAGTGAGCCCAGATTGTGCCACTGCATTCCAGCCTGGGTGACAGTTGGAGACTCCATCTCAAAAGGGGAAAAAAAAAAATAGAGGAAGAAAAAAATCTTATTTACTATAACATTAAATAATAAATTTCTGAGAAAAAAATTAACCAAGGAGGTAAAAAGTCTTTACAATAAAAAAATCAATAAAAAATTAGAGAAGATCCAAATAAATTTTAAAATATTTTATGTCTGTGGATTGAAAGAATAAATATTAAAGCACCATATTATCCAAAGTGATCTATAGATTGAATAAACTTCTTATCTAAATTGCAGTTGTATTTTTTTCACAGTAATGGAAAATACAATTCTAAAATTTACATGAAATTAAAATAAACTTTGAATAGCCAAAGCAATCATGAGGAAAAGGAACAAAGCAGAAGGATATCATACTTATAATTTCAAACTATATTTCAAGACTATATAGTAATAACATAGTGGACTGTGCAGAAAAATGAACAAAAAAATGCAACAGAAATAACTACTCTCACACATTTCAAATCTGATGTGAAAAAAACCTTAAAAAATAGTTTTAGTTTCTTAAAATCATGCATATATTTGTGAGTCCCAAAAACAATGAAAAAGAAGCCAGATTGTGCAGTCTCTTATATGTCATGAAGAGGAATTTGGCTTTCAGTGTAAACCTGAAGGAAGTTCACCGAAAGAAAAGTAGAATCCTTAGAGAATTTACAAGCATAAGGCAGGGCTGGGCATGGTGGCTCACATCTGTAATTCCAGCACATTGGGAGGCCGAGGTGGATAAGTCACCTGTTTTCAGGAGTTCAAGACCAGCCTCACCAACATGGAGAAACCCCTTCTGTACTAAAAATATAACATTAGCCGGGCATGGTGGTGCATGCCTGTAATTCCAGCTACTAGGAAGGCTGAGGCAGGAGAATCGCTTGAACCCGGGAGGCAGAGGTTGTGGTGAGCCAAGATCATACCATTGCACTCCAGCCTGGGTAACAAGAGCAAAACTTCATCTCAGAACAACAAAAAAAAAGCATAAGACAGAAGATACCCCTTTGAGAGAGCAAAATTAAAAAACAAAAAACAGCTGCCCAGGAACTATTTCCTTTGGGACACAGCTTCTCTAATCACATTTTAAGGACTGGCTTTCTCTTTGACCTTGGGACCTCTTAGCTGTGTCATCTATTGTATTCATTTTCACTTGCAGCTACCTGAGGGTTTGGCAATCATCTCATGTCTCTTCATAGTCAAAGGTTTTTCTCCTTGCTAAAGGCAGGTGATCAGGTCTGGCTTAGAGACAACAATATCTGTTTCATTAAGAATAAATAACATGAATCTTGCTCATATTCTCCAATTACAAGCTAGTAATGTGCTAAGCAGACAGGATGTGATAAAATATTCTAGTAAATTAATACCAAAATACATATTTATAAAGAAATTTCTAAATATTTAGAAAATGCTTTCAATTTGTAGGTTTCTTAATTCTACTACCTGGTACTACTAAATCAAAAATTGGTGGTGGCAATTAGATTTTCAGGTGGGGGCAACAATATTTTATGCCACTAAATTTCTGGAATTACCACTAATTTAGAGTGAAAAATACAGTTCATCTCAGGAATGTGGAAAGTTTGGATTAAGATAAAACATATTGAAGAAATTCTTTTCTAAATTAGCAAATTCTGAAGATTTTCCAAATAAACGGGATCTGAAACTCTATTTTTTTTTTTTTTTTGAGACAAAGTCTCACTCTGTTTCCCAGGCTGGAGTGCAGTGGTGTGATCTCGGCTGACTGCAAAGTCCGCCTCTCTGGTTCAAGCAATTCTCTGCCTCAGCCTACTGATTAGTTAAATTACAGGCTCCCTCCACAATGCCTGGCTAATTTTTTTTATTTTTAGCAGAGACGGGGTTTCACCATCTTGGCCAGACTGGCCTTGAACTCCCTACCTCGTGATCCACCCGACTCTGCCTCCCAAAGTGATGGGATTACAGACGTGAACCACCGCGCCTGATCCTGAAACTCTTTTATGCAAATAATAAATTACTAAAAAACATTCTATAAAAAAAGAGAAAGAATATACCCTTGTGGGATATGATGAGGTTTCTCTTCAAATAATCTGATCAATCTTTTATTCTTTAATTCATAGTACCCCCCACCATTTTCCTCCTTTTTTCCCCTTTTTGCCTTTGTTAGATACCCAGGCACACCACAGTACCAGACGTTATCAGTACCAGCTCACATTCCTTTCCTTATTTGGAAAGAGGACTAACTTTCTAGCTCATTACAGACACCCCTTTCCCTTTGTCTCCATTTTCTTTTACATGCTCACTTACCTAAAAAAAAAAAAAAAAAAAAGTCAAGTGTTTAGCCAGCCGGGATTAGTTTAGATTGTACGACCCGACCCCAGCCAATGGGGGAAAGGTAGAGGAGTACGACTTGTGTCAGGAATAAAGTCTCTCATGCCCCTTTGTTCAGGTGTGCTCTCATGGCAACCGGACAAGGAGGCATCCTTCTGGGCAGAAGTAAAATTGCTTTGCTAAGAATCTTTTATTTGAGTGTTCAATTTCCTTAGGATTTTGAGGGTTATTCCTAACAGTTCTGGCGCCCGACTTTGTGGCTCAAATATTCTCCTTTAGGAAGGGAGCCTTTGGTCACCCCACCCAGAGTGGATGCGTCCTACTGTCTAGTTGCAGTGGCCCTAGGGTGAGGGAGATCAAGACACACCCGTTGAGATTAATAAATGTGGATTATCAGCAAAGCAGGTAGGAGAGGCTTGCAAGACCATGGCAATAAGAGGACTAGGTAATTCTTGTGCACAGAATAAGGTAGGAGACTTCATGAAGGCGACAAAATATGTCCTGGGTGGATGGGATAATTTGGAGGTTGAGAGTGTGTGAATGGGGCTATGTACTGTGGTGGTGTGGAGTGAGTGAGTCTTCTCTGCGGTCTCGTGCTGCAATCTATCAACTAGAGGTGGGAGCAAACAGAGTAGACAAAGAGGAACGGGGAGGGTAGAAATCTCAGACAGATTGGATTGGGGCCTTTTCCCCAAAGCCTCAGTAAGCCTCCAGGAAGGGGGAGGGTAGAAATCTCTAACAGGAGTGGTTGGGCCCCCCACAACCAAATAATCCCTAAGATGAGGAATGTTTCAAGTAAAACAAGAAAATTAAAGTGTCTCCAGAGTGATGAAATTCCTTCTGATAGCCCCTTAGGGCTTATGCTAAAGTATTGGAAAGATAATGAGAGAACCAAGTATAAACGAAAATAGCAGACGATAAGATATTGTTGTTTTATTTGGGCTTGAGAAACCATCCTTAAACCCTCACTTTTCTGGCCAAAATTTGTGTCTAATGAGGGGCGGATTTGTCAGCTCTTAATCGAACATGTTAATGATAACAGCCCTGTTTCCCAGGAAGCGATCAATTACGCCCTCTGCTGGCATCAGGGACCAGTTCTCCTTTACCCTTTAGACTCCGGAGGGAGAAAGTCAGAAGCCAACCCTTCTAAAAGGGAAGACGTTCCCATGCCTAGACAGCCCACACCTAACACGTGGGATCCTCTAAATCATCTTCCTTCGTTCAGCACCCCTAATCCCGACACTCCGGTTCCCGTCTCAGGTCCCTCCCCTGTTTGCGTCACTCTTCCGGCTGCCCCTAATCCTGTCCCTCCGGTTGCGGTTTCAGGTTACTCTACTCCCCAGCCACTTCAGGTTATGCCCCAGCCTGTGCCATCCCTCCGGCTGTGCTTTCAGGTTACTCCCCAGCCGCTTCAGGCCACACCGCAGCCTGTGCCGTCCCTCAGGTTGCGGTTTCAGGTTACTGCCCGGCTGCTTCAGGTTACGCCCCAGCCTGTGCCGCCTCTCCGGCTGTGGTTGCGGGTTACTTCCCAGCTGCTTCAGGCAGTGCCCCAGCCTGTTCTATTCCTCCAGCTGCTGCTGTGGATCCATCCTCTGCTTGTGGTACTTCTGCTCATATTGCCCTCCCTCCTTATAATCCCAACTCTGCAGAATTACCATCTTGTGAGCCTGCCCCCTCCCAACCTATTTAGTATCCCTCTTTAAGGGGCTTCAACGTGAAATAGAGCAATGTAGAAAAGATATTCAAAACTTTCCATTTCCCTCCACACCCAAAGAGCCAGACCCAACTTACTTTCCTTTAAGAGAGGTACCACAAGGCGGGGGGGCTATTGGCTTTGTAAATGCTCCCTCGACTAGTTCAGAGGTCTGGAATTTAAAAAAAGGAGCTTAAGCCGTTACTGGATGACCCTTATGGAGTAGCAGATCAAATTGATCAATTTTTAGGGCCTCAGATACGCACTTGGACAGAGTTGATATCCATCTTGGGCATCCTCTTTTCAGGGGACGAATGAAGTATGATTCAGAGGGCTGCTATGGCGGTTTGGGAACGTGAGCAGCCACCCGGTCAAAATGTTCCTCCTGTGGAACATAAATTTCCCACCCACGACCCTCAGTGGGACAATAACAATGCAAATCACTGAGAAAACATGCAAGATCTAAGGGAGATGATAATAAAAGGAATTTGAGAATCAGTACCCCGAACTCAGAATCTTTCTAAAGTATTTGATATTCAACAGGAAAAAGATGAGGGACCCGCTAAGTTCTTAGATAGATTGAGGGAGCAAATGAGACAATAGTCAGGTCTTAATCTGGAAAATCCCCTTGGACAGGGAATGTTAAAACTTCACTTTGTTACTAAAAGTTGGCCAGAAATTTCAAGAAAATTACAAAAAATAGAAAATTGGGAGGACCGTCCCCTGAGTGAACTGCTTAGGGAGGCTCAAAAGTTATATGTCAGAAGAGAAGAGGAAAAACAAAAACAAAAGACAAAACTTGTGTTATCTACCTTCCAGCAAATGGCTCCAAATCCATATATCTCTCAGCAGGGCTTCCAAGGTGCCAGAGATTATAAAGGGCCTAGACCCGTCTTAAGAGGACCCAAGTCTCCATCTGGAGGGCCAAGGTCCTCAACTAATAAGTCCCCTAAGGAGTATAGAGGTGCAAGGGCAGAGAATGCTAAGACTGAGAAGGGAGAAGGACAAGATAGATGTTACCAGTGTGGAAAAACACGCCACTTCAAGAAGGAGTGTCCTGAACTAGAGAGAGAGAAACTCTCAGACTCATGACTTTTGAGGAACAATAGGGGAGTCAGAAGCCCCACTTCTTTTGAGTCCCACCAGGAGCTCTTGATAAATTTGGAGGTGGGATCTAAATGTAAATTTATCACCTTTCTACCTAATCAGTGCAGGTAAATGAAAAATAGGACTTGAAAGAGAATTGTTTCCCTACCCTTGCCTCAAACTAAACAAGAACTCAGGAAATTTTTAGGACTAATTGGATATTGTCATTTATGGATTTGACTCATATGCATGAAAGAGTAAACTTCTATATGAGAAACTTGCCCAGTGGAAGGCTGATAATTTCTCGTGGACTTCCCGAGAAATCCAGCAAATTGAGGAACTGAAAGGGATGCTCATAGCCACCCTGTTCTAGCTCTACCCTCCCTAGAAAAGCCATTTCACCTTTTCATTAATGTAAATAATGGGATAGCCGTAGGAATTCTCACCCAAGAACATGGAGGCCGCCGACAGCCCATGGCCTTCTTGTCAAAGGTCTTAGACCCACTCACTCATAGGTGGCCCCAGTGTATCCAATCCATCGCAGCTACAGCAGTATTATCAAAGAAAGTAGGAAGGTAACCTTTGGAGGAAATTTAACAGTAAGCCCGCCCCACCAAGTTAGAACTATATTAAATCAGAAAGCAGGGAGGTGGATCACTGACTCAAGAATTTTAAAATATCCTCCCTCCCTCCCTCCCTGCTTCCTTCCTTCCTTCCTTCCTTCCTTCCTTCCTTCCTTCCTTCCTTCCTTCCTTCCTTCCCTTCCTTCCTTTCCTTCCTTCCTTTCTAGCTTTCTTTTCTTCCCTCTGTGGCCCAGGCTGGAATCTACTCAGTTCGCTGCAGACTCCCTACCTCCGGCTCCCATGATTCTCCTGCCCCGGCATGCGGGCTGCCTGGGATTGCCAGGGCGCGCCACCACCGCTGCCTGCTTTTACTCCTTTGGCTGGAGGCGCGGTTTGGCCATGTTGGCCAGGCTGGTCTCCAGCTCCTGACGTCGAGTGGTCTGCCTGCCTCGGCCTCCTGAGGTGCTGGGACTGCAGACGGAGTCTCGCTCACTCGGTGCTCAGTGTTGCCCGGGCTGGAGTGCGGTGGCGTGGTCTTGGCTCGCTGCAGCCTCCACCTCCCAGCTGCCTGCCTTGGCCTCCCAGGGTGCTGGGATTGCAGCCTCTGCCCAGCCGCCGCCCAGTCTGGGAGGTGGGGAGGGTCTCTGCCTGGCCGCCCATCGTCTGGGATGTGAGGAGCGCCTCTGCCCGGCCGCCCCGTCTGGGAGGTGAGGAGCGCCTCTGCCCAGCCGCCACCCCGTCTAGGAAGAGATGAGCGTCTCTGCCCGGCTGCCCATCGTCTGGGATGTGAGGAGCGCATCTGCCCAGCCGCCCATCGTCTGGGATGTGAGGAGCACCTCTGCCCGGCCGCCACCCGGTCTGGGAAGTGAGGAGCGCCTCTGCCCGGCCGCCCCGTCTGGGAAGCGAGGAGCTCTGGGGAAGACCCCTGCCCGGCCCCCTCTGGAGTGGGGACTCCCGGCCCCACCCTGGGATGAAGGAATCGTCTGGGATGCGAGGAGCGCCTCTACCCGGCCGCCCATCGTCTAGGAAGTGAGGAGCGCCTCTGCCTGGCCGCCCATCGTCTGGGAAGCGAGGAGCACCTCTGCCCAGCCGCCCCGTCTGGGATGCGAGGAGCGCCTCTGTCCGGCCGCCCCGTCTGGGATGCGAGGAGCGCCTCTGTCCGGCCGCCCTGTCTGGGAAGTGAGGAGCGCCTCTGCCCGGCCACCCCGTCTGGGATGCGAGGAGCGCCTCTGCCCGGCCGCCCCGTCTGGGAAGTGAGGAGCGCCTCTGCCCGGCCGCCCATCGTCTGGGAAATGAGGAGCGCCTCTGCCCGGCCGCCCATCGTCTGGGAAGTGAGGAGCGCCTCTGCCCGGCCGCCCCGTCTGGGATGTGAGGAGCGCCTCTAGCCGGCCACCCATCGTCTGGGAAGTGAGGAGCACCTCTGCCCAGCCGCCCCGTCTGGGAAGAAGTGAGGAGCGCCCCTGCCCGGCTGCCCCGTCTGGGAAGAAGTGAGGAGCGCCTCTGCCCGGCCGCCCCGTCTGGGAAGAAGTGAAGAGCGCCTCTGCCTGGCCGCCCCGTCTGGGAAGTGAGGAGCGCCTCTGCCTGGCAGCCCATTGTCTGGGATGTGAGGAGTGCCTCTGCCGGGCCGCCCCTTCCAGGAAGTGAGGAGCTCCTCTGCCCGGCCACCACCCCGTCTAGGAAGTGAGGAGCACCTCTGCCCGGCCGCCCCATCTGGGAGGTCTACCACGGAGGCCAGAAGCAATGTGGGGGCTGGACGTGGTGGCTCACGCCTGTAGTCCCAGCACTCTGGGAGGCCGAGGCGGGTTGATCACTTGAGGCTAGGAGTTCGAGACCAGCCTGGCCAACATGGCGAAACATATGAAAAATACAACAGACAAACTAACCAACCAACCCAGTGACAACAAAATAGGTCTACCCTGGAGTCATACTCTAATTTTTTCTATTTTCCTCCCTTTCTGATCCTTTATCCCACTTTTTTTCTTCCTCTTCCTTCTCCTTCTTCTCTGTCAAATAGAGGATTGAGTTATTATCATTGATCCATACAAAGTCCCTCTCTCATTTATTTTCTTTAATTCCCACCCCCATTTCTATTCCCCGTCTTCCCATGTGCAACCTTTCTAATATGATTGATATGCATCTTTTTGTTTGTATGTATTTTTAGAAAATGTTTATTGTTTTGTGTGCAAAAATTAATAAAAAAAGAAAAAAAGAATTTTAAAATATGAGGCTATCTTACTGGAAAAAGACGATTTAATATTAATTGAGAATATCGTACCTAGATTTAGACTAATAGAAAATATTAGTCTACTACTACGGATAATTCACTTAATCCAGCAAGATTTTTAACAGAGGATCCAAACTTAAAATGAGAGCATGTATGTTTAGATCTGATTGACTACCATACAAAAGTTTGATCAGACTTAGGAGAAACTCCCTTCAAGACAGGGTGGCACTTATTCATAGATAGGTCTTCCCAGGTAATTGAGAGGAAAAGACATAACAGGTATTCAGTGATTGATGGAGAGACGCTTGAAGAAGAAGAATCAGGAAGGCTGCCTAATGATTGGTCTGCCCAAACATGTGAACTGTTTGCACTCAGCCAAGCTTTAGGACATTTACAAAGCCAAAGGTATACTGACTGTAAGTATGCCTTTGCCAACAAGGAACTATCTATACTGACTGTAAGTATGCCTTTGGGGTGGCACACACATTTGGGAAAATTTGGATGAAGAGGGGTCTTATCAATAGTAGAGGCCAAGATTTAGTTCATACAGAGCTAATTGCTTGTGTCCTCAACAATCTCCAATTGCCAGAAGAGATAGCTATTGTGCATGTCGCAGGGCACAAAAGGGGCTTTCGTGTCTGTAGTTCTCTAACATCACATCCCTATATAAATTCCACTGTGCAGTGTCCAGGCAATGCCACTCCTCCAGAGAGAATTCTATGGCCACATCTCTAAATTGCAATGGTTCCTGAAACACACACACACACACACACATACACACACACACACATATTTTTACCAAGTCACCATTGGTGGAATTTTTAATTTGATTTAAGGTGAAATGAGAGAGTAAAGGGAAGTGATTCTGACTTATAGGACTACAATTATCCAATAAAATAATTTTCAACACAGAAATATTCTCTAATATATTCTCTCACTCTAAGAAAAAAAGAGGAGCATAACATCCACAACATCATTTCTTATATTTTTCCATATAATAAAGTATAAAATTAAGGGCATGAACATGAACATGTACATTTTTGAGTGCTATATTTACATCATACAGAATGAGTTGTGAATATTTTTCAGATGGAAAAGACATGTTGAGTTAGAAGGCACCTCTCAAATTTTGTTTTGTTTTGAGACAGAATTTCGATCTAGTTGCCCAGGCTGAAGTGCAGTAATGCCTTCTTGGCGCACTGCAACCTCTGCCTCCCAGGTTCAAGCGAATCTCCTGCCACAGCCTCCTGAGTAGCTGAGATTACAGGCTGCACCACCATCCCTGGATAATTGTGTATTTTTAGTAGAGATGGGGTTTTCTCTATGTTGGCCAGGCTGGTCTTGATCTCCCAAACTCACGTGATCTGCCCGCCTCAGCCTCCCAAAGTGCTGGGATTACAGGCATGAGCCACCGCACTTGGCTGATTTTTTTAATTTCTAAGAAGCTCACCAGTAATGCCAATGTTTTTGGCCCAAGAAGGATATTTTGTCAAACATCCAGGAAGTGGAAGAGCCTGTGTTTTTCCCAGTTTTTTAGCCTGTAAGCAAAGATAAAAGCCTTCATTTTCCAAAGAGAAACTAGTAAGAAAAAATAAGAAAAAAGGACAGCTGCCAGATTAAATGTGATGGTTTATGCACATCAGCTGCATAAAGATACTTAATAATGAACAGAAAAATAATTAACCCTATAGTGAAAAAAATCTGTCAGAGAGCTAGTTCACCAAGTGAATCATTAACCATTAACTGCACTAGGACAAATTTTTATGATGTGCTAATGCTCACAGAAGAACACAGCATCACTGTTGAAATATTTCTTCCCAAAAAACCTAAATTATAGTCTGAATTTAACCATAAAGAAACATCAGTTTTATGCAAACTTCAACATCCAGATAACTCCTATGTTCTGTAATTTTTAGTAGTAATTTTAAGTAGGCTTCATTTAGCACCCTAGAAAACAGGTATCTCCTAATAAGTTTTTTCAGAACTTTCTGGGTAATAAATGCCATCCCATTTTAATAAGCATTTTCTTAATCCTGTTCTGCATAGAGCTAATGGAACACACAGATGGAGCCTCAACATTACATGTTCTCCATCTTTACTAAGGACCACAGTTTTCCCCAATAGAAATCTTGAGTATCCACATCTTTTCATGTTCAATAGCCACAAAAGGAACATTTTTAATATTGCAGATCATAAATCCTTGCTGAGAATCCTGCGTGACATATAAGAAGCTATGATGTACAGAATGCAGAGATGGCTCTTGAATACAGGAAAGAAATATTTTTCAGAGACCCTTGACTATCATAAGAATTTTAACAAGTAGTTAAATCAAACTTATTAGGGAGGAAAAATACAAGTAGAAAAGCAAAGGTTTGCAAGTACTAAACGCATGGCAGTCCAGGAGGCAGAGTGGACACAGGTCTTCATCTGACACAGGTTTACCTGAAGAAAAGCCTTTTTTTTCTTTCTCCCCTTCTCTGGAATTCCTTCTCAGATGAGATTTTGTGGACAAATTACACCTGCATCTGAAGGATATGCTTTTAAAGATGTTTAGCTGCCAGTATGACATCAACTGGCAGAAAAAGACAGAAAAAGTCCACCCATTTCTGTCCTTTAAAACAGAAGAGGTTCAGGAAAAATGAGATGCTCCAAGAAGCTGAAAATATAAGTTTCTCCTTTCCTGTCCTCAGGTGACCTCCCCTGCCAGGGGACACTAGCAATTTCTGCTACAGTAATAGAAATATGCACCACACTGACCTGTCCCCACTAAACCCAAACAGAACTGGCCCTGTGACCACCCTTTAGTCCAAAGGTGGAGCTTAACTCTTGTGAATGTATTTTGAAGGCCTCATACCTGATTCTAGCCTAACCTTAGAGTCACATGAGGCCCTTCATTAAAACATGATAGATGCTTCCACCGAGAATGATAAACAGAAGCTGTGGGGAGGTCACAAGAGATTTCTGCAAATTGGCCATGTGATCCTCATGAGAAGCCTGGGCTGATAACCACTAAGCTAAGCATTGCCTCTCAAGCTTTAATGAGCGTATAAATCACCTGGTAATTTTGGCCCCACTTTATGTAATGTGATTCTGCAGGTTTGAAAAGGGTCCAAGAGTGAGTGTTTTAAACAAGGCCCCTGTCAATGCTGTTGTTTCTCCCCCTTGGAGCATTATTAACATTGGAGAAAGCAGGCAAAACACAGGGTCCCTTACGCTTAGCACTCTTGTCACAACAAAATGCTTCTGGTACAAATAAGGACAACTCATCTCCATCCTAAAGTTTTATAGTCTTTGTTGGCTCTTTAAAGTTTACAGAGGAAACAAAAGGCAGCAATGTCTGAATAAGCCTGTATTTAAAAAACAACATGTACACATGTACTAATGCAATGCTTATTAAGCAGGTACTATGAGTACCTGATACAGAGTAAGACACAGAGCACTGTGCTGGTCATCCCTCATTACGTAATTTAATTCTCATAACACCCTGGGAGCTGGTACTAAAGGTTTAATAATTTTTAGGATTTAGATAAAGGGCCCAGCATTTTTATTTCTTCTGTTTCTCTGCCATCAAATTTTTTTAAAAAACTGTAAATAGTAAAGCTAAATATAGGCAGATGAAAGAGATATAGAAAGGAAGAGTTTAATGTAGCTCAGAGAAAATTTTATTCTGTTTATATTCACTTTTTTTTGACTTGTGGAGCAACTACTGGATCTGCAGGAATAGAAAACAAGTCGCTAAAGAGAATGCCTCTGCAACCACTGGTTTTAATAGAAAATTTAAAAACGGGCCAGGTGCAGTGGCTCACGCCTGTAATCCCAGCACTTTGGGAGGCCGAGACAGGTGGATCACCTGAGGTCGGGAGTTCGAGACCAACCTGACCAACATGGAGAAACCCCATCTCTACTAAAAATACAAAATTAGCCAGGCACGGTGGCACATGCCTGTAATCCCAGCTACTTGAGAGGCTGAGGCAGGAGAATCGCTTGAACCTGGGAGGCGGAGGTTGCAGTGAGCCGAGATCGTGCCACTGCACTCCAGCCTGGGCAACAAGAGCAAAACTTCATCTCAAAATAAATAAATAAATAAATAAATAAATAAATAAATAAATAAATAAATAAAATAAAATTTAAAAACTAAGGCTCTACAATATATACTTTATTTTTCCCATTTATCTGCTTTTGGATTTCAGGAAATTGTGAGCAGCAGCTCTAGAAATGCTGCAGGATTCACCAGCCAAAATTCTGATAACTTCTAATCAGTTCTATGAGGCAAGACTCCAGGGTAGGGTCAGACCTAAATAAGGCCTCCAAAAAGGGTGAACCTGAACAGGTCTGGGACAAGGTGAGGACCCTGTAGAATTCTGTTCTCTATGCCACTGGGGTACTAACAGTTTTGGTTTTTTCTAAGCTTACCTGAAAGAAACTTAAATCCCAGAGTTTCTGTAATTTTAATTTTTTCTAGCCACTGCCCTGTCAACTTTATACTATATACTAATATGCAATTTAAACAAATCCCTTCAGGTTTTGTAGGGTAATTTTATTAGAAAATAAATACCACGCACTTAACAACATAAACGAAATAGATTTTATATGGCCAGGTGCTGTGGCTCATGCCCATAATCCCAGCACTTTAGGTGGCTGAGGTGGGTGGAACACGAGGTCAGGAGTTTGAGACCAGTCTGATGAAGATGGTGAAACCACGTCTCCACTAAAAATACAAAAATTAACAAGGTGCAGTGGCAGGCCCCTGTAATCCTAGCTACTCGAGGGACTGAGGCAGGAGAATTGCTTGAACCTGGGTGGCAGAGGTTGCAGTGAGCCAAGATTGTGCCACTGCACTCCAGCCTTGGTGACAGAGTAAGATTCCATCTCAAAAATAAAAAAGAAATTATAATAACAATTTTTCTGTTCATAAATATCCCTTCAGGTGTAGACATGAGAAGTTACAATAATATAAAGAAATAGCCTAAATAAAGCCTAAGATTTTGGACATATCTATTTATTGTACCAACCATATGATGCATAATTCAATTATTTATCTGGGTGCTAAGCTAAACTAAAAGTTTCTGGATGGTAAGAACCATGACTGCTTCATGGATTTTTTTTAATGGCCATATGAAATGGAAGCAACTAGTTTATCTATTTGGGTCTCCAGATTTTCTCCTTTTGTATCATCCAAGTACCAGGAAACTGGAGAAACTCTCATTTGGGTACCAACCAAAGACACCTCTTGTATGAGGGGATGAACTAACAGGATGACTCATTTCTCTTACACTGAGACAGAAGGAGAATTAACCATTCTTGTCAGCCTGACATAATTCCGCTGGGGACATCCTCAAATGCCTCAAAGGCACCTAGGTGATTGTGAGAGAATTCTCAGTGACCCGGGGCTAATGTCCCAATGATAAGCCAGGCTGGAGAGACTCAGGCTGATTCTAAATAGAAAACGGAACTGTCCTGGTGGAGCTCCAGAACCTGGATCACCTGTTTTAATTTGCTAGCTCCATGGTATAAAATATTTTTTTGGAACTTCTTAAATTTTTTTAACTCTTGGACATCTGAATTTTGCATACTGTATGCACTTGAAAGAATGTTTATGGGTGAAAATGTGGAAGAGGGAAATATGTTATAAAAAGCCCATGAATGAACAAGACCTATGCAACAGAATAGAGAGCCCAGAAATAATGCCACCCTCCTACAACCATTAGATTTTTGCCAAAGCTGACAAGAGGAATGTGGGAAGAATTCTCCATTTCTTAAATGGATCTGGAATAACTACCTAGCACTACGTAGAAGACTGAAACTGGACCTCTTCATTACACCATATACAAAAATCAACTCAAAATAAATTAAAGACTTAAATGCAAAACTTAAATAAGAAACCCTGCAAGATAACCTAGGAAATACCATTCTAGACATAGAAACTGGCAAAGACTTCATGATGAGTCTATCAAAAGCAATTGCCACAAAAGCAAAAATTGACAAAAGGGACCTATTTAAACTAAAGAGCTTCTTCACAGCAAAGGAAACTATCAACAGAGTAAACAGACAACCTACAGAATAAAGAAAATATTTGCAAACATTGCCTCTGACAAAGGACTAATATCCAGAATTTATTAAGAGCTCAAACAAGTTTACAAGGAAAAAACCAAACAACCTCATTAAAAGTAGAAAAAAAAAAACATGAACATATTCTTTACAAAAGAAGACATGTGCAGTTAACAAGCACGTGAAAAAAATGCTCATTGCTAATTATTAGAGAAATTAAAAGAAAAACCACAATGAGATACCGCATCACACCCACCAGAATGGCTATTTTTTAAATATCAAAAAATAACAGGTGCTGGTAAGGTTGCAGAGAAAAGGGAATGCTTATACTCTGCTGGTGAGAGTGTTAAATTAGTTCAGTAACTGTAAAAAGCAGGTGGCGATTCCTCAAAGAACTAAAAACAGAATTATCATTTGACCCAGCAACCTCATAATTGGGTATGTACCCAAAGAAATATAAATTATTATATTACAAAGACACATCTACATGCATGTTCATTGCAGCACTATTCACAATAGCAAAAACATGGACAGGCACCAAATGCCTATCAATGATAGACTAGATAAAGAAAATATGGTATGGTCAGATGTTGTGGCTCATGCCTGTAATCCCAACACTTTGGGATGCCATGGCAGGTGGGTTGCCTGAGCTTAGAAGTTTGATACCAGCCTGGGCAACATGACAAAATCCTGTCTCCCCGGAAAAAAATGTATATATATAAAATTGCCCGGGCGTGGTAATGCACGCATGTAGTCCCAGCTACAAGGGAGGATGAGGTAGGAGAGAATTGCTTGAGCCTGGGAGATTGTGGCTAAAGTAAGCCAATATCATGCCCTGGCACTGTAGCCTAGGCAATAAGCCTATCTCCAAAAATAAAATAAAATAAAAGATTTAGTAAAAACAAAATATGGTATATAAACATTACAAAATACTGGGTAGCTATTTTAAAAAAATGTCCTTTGCAGTCACACAGATGAATCTGGGGACCATTATTCTTAGAAAACGAATGCAGAGGCTGGACATGGTTGCTCACACCTGTAATCCCAACATTTTGGGAGGCCGAGGCGGGTGAATCACCTGAGGTCGGGAGTTTGAGACTAGCCTGACCAACATGGATTAACCCCATCTCTACTAAAAATACAAAATTAGCTAGGCATGGTGACGCCTGCCTGTAACCCCAGCTACTGGGGAGGCTGAGGCAGAAGAACCACTTGAATGCAGGAAACAAATGTTGTGATGGCTCTCCATCCTGGACAACAAGAGCAAAACTCCTTCTCAAAAAAACAAAACAAGACAAAACCAAAAACAACAAAAAAAGAAAACTAATGCAGAAACACAAAACCAACTGCATGTTATTATTTATAAATAAGGGCTAAGAAGTAAGAACACAGAACACCAAGAGGAGAGCAGACACAGGCCTAGTTGAGGCTGGAGGGTAGGAGGACTCAGAAGATCAGAAAACATAATTGTTTGGTGCTATGTCATAGTATCTCAGTGACAAAATAATCTGTACACCAAATCCCCATGACATAATTTTAGCTGTATAACAAACCCACGCCGGGCGCGGTGGCTCACGCCTGTAATCCCAGCACTTTGAGAGGCCGAGGCGGGCGGATCACAAGGTCAGGAGATCGATACCATCCTGGCTAACACGGTGAAACCTCATCTCTAATAAAAATACAAAAAATTAGCCGGGCGTGGTGGCGGGCGCCTGTAGTCCCAGCTATGCGGGAGGCTGAGGCAGGAGAATGGCGTGAACCCCGGGGGGCGGAGCCTGCAGTGAGCCGAGATCGCGCCACTGCACTCCAGCCTGAGTGAAAGGGCGAGACTTCTCAAAGAAAAAAAAAAAAACAAACAAACCCACATGTGTACCCGGAACCAAAAATAAAAGCTAAAAGAAAAAAAATCCCCAGGTGAGAGAGAGTGCAATGTAGGTGAATGGACAGATTTTTGCTACGGATAGTTGACCAGGTGGGTCAACTGACTTATTTCTGTGTGCATGCAGGCAGATGAGATTATGAAAAGGAAGGCCAGAACCCTAGGCTGGTGGAGAAAACAGGTTGCTGCTGCAGATTTTATGTCCGGGGATGGGGATATGCAAGGAAACTTGTAGATACTTTCGGCTTTTTGGCTAGAAATGCTTGGACCAAAAATGCCGTGGTGAAGTCACTGAGGGTGTTGCCTAGTCCTGGGAGGAGTGTGGACACGTCAATGTCTAGTGTGTGTGTTTGTGAGTAGTTGGGAATCCTGTGACGGCAGCTGCAAGAAAAGGGGGTCTGTCATCAGAGCTCCTTTCCTGTAAGTTTTCAGTCCTCTGTCACCCTGGGAGAAGACCTGGAATCACAGGACAATGGGCAGTGTGAAAATCTTTGTACAGGAGAGCAGAATCTCCCATTCGCAAACACCCAGAGTTTTATTCCAGGCCAGGCCTCCATGATATCTTTTTTCTGGCACCAAATCTGTAGAGTTTGCTGAACATCAAACAATTCTCCAACACCAACTCATTGTATAACATTTGAATTCTAACACTACCCAGAGTCAGCACAGACCCTGATTCAGGGCTCGGTCCTACAATATTGTTCTCACTGCAGATGCCAGTCACAAACCCCATGAGCCCATCTATGGTTCTGAGCTACTGTTTAAAAACTGGGGACACCCATAACTTCCCTGAAGCTCAATAATTTGGTAGAGCTACTCACAGAACTCAGCAAAACACTGTAGTTATGCTTACTGGTTTAATATACAAGATGCAGCTCAGGAAAAGCCAAGTGGAAGAAATGCACAGAACAAAGAAAAGAGATGAGGAAAGATGAAACACATAGATAATCCTGGAAAATATTTGTGATTAATAAAATTATCCATCCTTTATGTGCTTCAGAAGCAGTTTATGGAAAGAAACACTCTTCCCATTATGATTAAGATGATGCTGCATTTTCTTACCTTTCACACAGCCAGACACACACTGTGCACATTTTCTCCTTTTTCTCATTAAAACAACAACGACAACAACAACAACAAAAAACAGCTGAATTTCCCTTCAGCGGTCAAAATCAATTATGATTTTTTTCTTTTTTTTGAGATGGAATGTCACTCTGTCACCCAGGCTGGAGTGTAGTGCGGCCATCTCGGCTCACTGCAACTTTTGCCTCCAGGGCTCAAGCAATTTTCCTACCTCAGCCTCCCAAGTATCTGGGATTACAGGCACCTGCCACAACGCCAGGCTAATTTTTGTATTTTTAGTAGACACAGGGTTTCACCATGTGGGCCAGGCTGGTCTTGAACTGCTGACCTCTGGTGATCCCCCTGCCTCAGCCTCCCAAAGTGCTGGGATTGCAGACTTGAGCCATCACACCCAGCCTAAAATAAAATATTTCTTAATCAAACTTTACTTAAGTTTATCTTCTCTCAGGCTCCTGAACTTCAAGCTACCCTCAGTCTGAGTCAACATACAACCCCATTTTATGTCCCTCCTAAGAACATGCTGATTTCAGGGTAAGACATTCTCTGATCTAAAGTCTGACTTTTTTTTTTTTTTTTTTGGAGACAGAGTGTTGCTCTTGTTGCCCAGGCTGGAGTGCAATGGCACAATCTCAGCTCACCACAACCTCTACCTCCTAGGTTCAAGAGATTCTCCTGCCTCAGCCTCCGGAGTAGCTGGGATTACAGGCATGCACCACCACACCCGGCTAATTTTGTATTTTTAGTAGAAACAGGGTTTCTCTATGTTGGTCAGGCTGGTCTCGAACTCCTGACCTCAAGTGATCCACCTGCCTCAGCCTCCCAAAATGCTGGGATTACAGGCGTGAGCCACCGCACCCAGCCTAAAATCTGACTTTTTCACCCTCCATTTGCCGTTCCTCTCCCACCTCCTTTCTAATCTTGTTTGCTCTTCCCTAGAAAAGAAAGCCCTTCTCTGCCTATATTTTTGCAAGCCATAAAGATATTATAGTTATTTGGTGCTTCCTTTTGTTGCAATACTTTTTTGGAATTGGTTTTTTTTACCTGCCTCTTGAGAATATGCCTTTAAGGGTGTCAGTACCACATGTTTACCTGCTAGCATGACATCAACTGGCAGAAAAGACAGAAAAAGTCCACCCATTTCTGTCCCTTAAAGCAGAAGGTATTTGGGAACAATGTGCTGCTCTATAAAGATAAAAATATGTTTCTTCTTTCCTGTCCTCAGGTGCCCTCCCCTGCCACAGACACCAGCAATGCACTTTGGGATTACAAGGATCTGAGGCGGGCGGATCACGAGGTCAGGAGATCAAGACCATCCTGGCTAACACGGTGAAACCCCGTCTCTACTAAGAATACAAAAAATTAGCCAGGCGTGGTGGCGAGCGCCTGTAGTCCCAGCTACTCAGGAGGCTGAGGCGGGAGAATGGCATGAACCCAGGAGGCAGAGCATGCAGTGAGCCGAGATCGCGCCACTGCACTCCAGTCTGGGCGACAGAGCGAGACTCTGTCTCAAAAGAAAAAAAAAAGAAAATTTAAAAACGAAGACCCTGAAATACATACTTTATTTTTTGTATTTATCTGCTTTTGGATTTCAGGAAATTGTGAGCAGCAGCTCTAGAAATGCTGCAGGATTCACCAGCCAAAACTGATCTCTGCCAATCAGTTCTGTGAGGCAACACTCCAGGGTAGGTCTGGACCTACATAAGGCCTCCAAAAAAGGTGAATCTGAACAGGTCTGGGGCAGAGTGAGGATCTTTTGTAGAATTCTGTTCTCTATGCCACTGGGATACTTCCAGTTTTTTCTAAGCCTACCTAAAAGAAATTTAAATCCCAGAGTTTCTGTAATTTTAATATTTTCTAGCCACTGCCCTGTCAACTTTATACTATATACTAATATGCAATTTAAACAAATCCCTTCAGGTTTCCTAGGGTAATTTTATTGGAAAATAAATATGTACAGTTAGCAAGGTAAAAGAAATAGAAACTAAACGGCTGGGTGCAGTGGCTAAGTCCCACAATTCCAGCACTTTGAAAGGCCGGGGTGGGTGGATCATGAGGACAGGAGTTCAAGACCAGCCTAACCAAGATGGTGAAACCTTGCCTCTACTAAAAATACAAAAATTAGCTGGGCATCGTGGCTGTGCCCAGTAATCTCAGCTACTTGGGAGGCTGAGGCAGGAGAATGGCTTGAACCCAAGTGGCAGAAATTAGAGTGAGCCAAGATCATGCACTGCACTCCAGCCTGGGCAACTGAGATTCTGTCTTAAAAAAAAAAAAAACTATAATAAAAATTGTTCTGTTCATAAATATACCTTCAGGTGTAGATATCAGAAGTCACAACAGCATAAAGTGGCATAAATAAAGCCCAAAATTTTGGACACGTCTATATATTGCACAAACCATATGATGCATAATTCAATTATTCATCAAGTTGCTAGTCTAGACTAAAAGTTCCTGGATTGTAGGAACCATGACTGCTTCATGTATTTTTTTAATGGCCATATAAAATGGAAGTAATGAGTTTATCTACTTGGGTCTCCAGGTCTCCTTGTTTATCATCCAAGTACCAGAAAACTGGATAAACTCTCATCTGAGCACCAACCAAAGATACCTCTTGTATGAGAGGATGAACAAACACAGGATGACTGATTTCTTACACTGAGACAGAAGCAGAATTAATCACTCTTGTCAACCTGACACAACTCTGCTCTGGATATTCCCAAATGCCTCAAAGACACCTAGATGATTGTGAGAGAATTCCCAGTGACCATGGGCTGATGTCTCAATGATAAGCCAGGCTGGAGAGACTCAGGCTGATTCTAAGTAGAAAATGGAACTGCCTTGGTGGAGCTCAAGAACCTGGATCACCCATTCTGATTTGCTAGCATTTGGGCAAGAGAAAGAATGAAAATACTCTACTCCAGTATCACATTTTACAGGTAAATATAGTTGTGCACATGGCTCTAGATATTTTGTGGCCTTGCTGTCTCACTCCTAAAATGCTTATTTACTCTTACAGATTCTGCCATCAGATTCTATTTCCTCCTGGACACTCTTACAGTCCGACCCTTTTTTGTAAACCCCAGGCAGAAGTCAGACCTTATCTGCAGATTCTAGGTAAGACCCACCTGGCTCTGCATCCTTTGGTGTTACAGCAAGTGGAGTACAATCAGAGAAGACACCCCCTAATAGAGGCTGCTCTTGCACTTTCTAAGTAATAAGTCTACATGAAAAAAAAAAAAAAGCTGACACAACATGAATGTAAGTAGACAGTTTATTTGGGTGAAGTTTAAATATTATAACCTGGGAGCAAAGACTCAAGTTGCCTGGAATCTACACTTTGATTAGCAGCATTTGCAAGAGGAGTTGTACAGACACAAACAAAGGCACAGAGAGTGGGCTGATAGAGTTGTCAGAAATTTTTATTTAAAGTAACATTAGTTATTAATTAGACATATATCATTATGGTTTAGGGTAAGAGATATAGTGCCCAATGCGGTATTGTTAGTTTAATATATATCTACTTGTGGCATATAGTGAAGTTTCAAGAGATGAATACATAATCTAAAGGGGGAGAATGACATAACTGCACTTTCATTTCAATGTCTGAGTTTGATAACCAAAAGGACTTGCATTTTTAGATAAAAATTTTCTATTTCCCCAATCTCAAGACCTGGATACAAAATGTAGAGCTGCAGATTTAGGGCCCAAATGGCTGGAGTAGCAGCAGGTGTTACCTGCACATTTGTGAACATTTTACCAAGAGAAAAAAGGGGAAAGTGGAGATTCTCATGTCTGCATGTGTACTCAATGAACACATTACACTGATTAGGTCTGTGGGCCCCATGGTCTCTGAATCAGTTTCAGGTCTGAAGGTAACAAGAGTCATTGAGATAAAACGATTGATTTTTGCCCAGTGAAGTTGGTAGAAATTTGGTCTAGTCTCTCTAGAAGTGACTGTAGAGGACTATAGATACCAAATAGGCAGAAACACAATTCTGCCTGCATATTTAGGGGACAGCATGCACTTTGTTGCACAAGTGTGAGTTGACTGGAAGTCTGAAAGGGAAAGTCTCCTCTAGAGTAAATTCTGGTTGGCACCTTATGTGTTTATATCATGTCTGGTAATTAGACAATGTTTGGAAAAAATAATTAAAAGAATTTTCTCCAGCCCCAGAAAAACTCCACAATAATAGAACAGAAAGAAAACTGTTTCATGTGACATGCATCATAGTCAATCTGCTTAAGGGACTGCAGAGACAGAAAGATGGTCACCAAAATTGGTCCACAAGTAGAAGAATTTCCAGCACCATGTCATACATAGTTCATCCTAAATTCACCTGGAGATTGAAGAGGCCATCTGTATATGCTAATTGTTTATATTCAATGACAAAAAAACTTTTCACGTCTTCATAACAGGAGGTAGTTTAGCAGCTTGAAGCCAGGTAATTGCTGAAGGTAGGATTTCACTCTGCTACAAAAATGATTGAAAAGTATTCTATCATTTTGACTGTTTATATTTTAGAGCAGTGGCTCTGTGCTCCACGGCATTGGGCTACAGCACTCCTGCTTGCTTTTTCCTGGTTGCTAGTGTCCTCTCTTGACCTCTATAAATCTGCCACTGAGGCACAGCCTTCAGCACAGATCAGTTTATGTGAACCACATTTCCTACAGCAGCACTCTAGTGTCACATCAGAGAGGCAAGCCTGAGCTGCAGAAGAGCCTGCAGGCCTTGTGAGCAGAATTGCACCTTCACAATAATGGGAATGTGACCAGTGTTTCAGCGCACTTTTAATTATAATGGTGACATGGAAATAAAATCGGATGAATTTCCAGCATGAGCCCAGATAGAGATATTTCCAAAAGTTCTCACTGTGACAGCCCACCTCATTCAGACACCATGGGATACTAACAGGGCTTCCGAAACAGACACCCAAAGTATTGGAGAGAAAAACAGATCTCCTTCTGAGCAAGATAATTTTGAGAGAAAAGTTAAAAAGATCTTAAGAAAAAGCTCAGTTTAGATATAAGATTGATCAAGTCAGCCAGAAAATATTCCCCGAAAAGCAATTTCTCTCTAACCACCCAAAGTGCACAATTACTCTCAGCATGAGAAACATGAGCATTATGAAGGGGGCAGAATTTCAGAAGAATTTTATAAAGCTTTTTTCCCCATCTCTGCTGCTCTCTCATCTCTTAGTCATTGAATGGGGTTCTATATTGAAATATATCTGACAACTTCCAACAACACTTTTTGATGAAGAAATAGAATCTGACTGTGTTCACACTGTGGAGTATATCAGAACTTCCAACATAGTTAACTGAAGAGCTATCATGGTGTTTGGGTGGCCACATCACCTGTCTTTATTTCATTTGTAATAGCAGCATTCCAACTGAGTGAAATAAAAGATACTAAAATTGTGTTTACTTATAATTATCCCTATTGAATAAACTAATAAACATGTCAGACTAATATCGACTGTAACAATTTGGTAGTAAATTTTTGGGAGTATTAGATTAAATATCTAAGTATAAATAATTTTAATAAACTAGTAGTAATGCATATGGCATTTAAAAAAATTTAACTATACTTCAGTTAAAAGTTTATATTTCAAAATTGTAAATAACAATATTAAAATAACCATTTAAGTGATTCATTCAAAGTAAGTATTGTGGCTTTATATTCATACTATTATAAAAAAATACTCTATGGCTCATGCCTGTAATCCCAGCACTTTGGGAGACTGAGGTGTGTGGATCACCTGAGGTCAAGAGTTCACGATCAAGCTGGCCAACACGGAGATACCACATCTCTACTAAAAATACAAAAACTTAGCCAGGCATGGTGGCATGTGCCTGTAATCCCAGCTACAGGAGGCTGAGGCAGGAGAATAACTTGAGCCTGGGTCCCAGTGGTTGCAGTGAGCAGAACACGCCCCTACA
>NW_026652357.1:0-46654 GCF_009828535.3 Hylobates moloch | reverse complement strand
AAAAAAAAAAAAAAAAAAAAAGTGTATGAAACCCTTTATATACTTGTACATTGATTTTGTATTTTGCTAATTTACTGAGTGTATTTATTAGTTTAGACAGATTTTAACGTACTGTTTATGGTTTTTTATATACACAATTGTATGAGCCACAAACAGCAACTTTTTACTTTTTTTATTTCAATAGTTTTTTTATTTCTTTGACTAATTCTTCTGCCACATACTTCCAGTGCTACATTAAAATAGAAGCATTGGCCAGTCTCCGTGGCTCACAGCTGTAATCCCAGCATTTTGGGAGGCTGAAGGGGGTGGATCACCTGAGGTCAGGAGTTTGAGACCAGCCTGACCAATATGATGAAACCCCGTCTCTACTAAAAATACAAAAATTAGCTGGGTGTGTTGACATGAGCCTGTAATCCCAGCAACTCGGCAGGCTGAGACAGGAGAATCACCTGAACATGGGAGGCAGAGGTTGCAGTGAGCCGAGATCACACTGTGCACTTCAGCCTGGGCAACAAGACTGCATCTCACAAAAAAAAAAAAAAAAAAGAAGCATTGAAAATGTGCACAATATAGTTTTGTATTGGTGTCTGAATTCAACGGAGCAAATACCTCTTCAAGTTTCCACAAATTGATTTTAGAAAGTAAAGATCTTCTTTCGCTGGTCCTTAGGGTGATGAGACCCCCTCTGAATTTGTAGTGAAGAGGGGTTGTAGCTTGGTCACAAGGCTGCTGGGTCTTCACTAGTGTCCACCTTTAGTTGGCTTGTTACAGGGGCTTGGGTAGTTGTAATTCTCATTTTATTTTTGGACAGACTGCATATCCTTCAGGATTTTGCTCCATAGGGCAGACACTAGGGCAGGTTTTTGCAGTCAGGTCTGCATATGGTGGGCCTTGTATCAGGATGTGGATGAGTGTGGCTTTCAGTGAGTACCAGAGAGCATTTCCTCAGGTAACCGTGTGGGTTTCTATATAGGCAGAACTGACCATAAACTGTGGCTCAAGTAACTGAAACTGAGTCATTGAACTGCTTCAGGGACCACAGTAAAGGCCAAAGTCTGCAGGCCTGCCTACATGGCTGGAAGTGTGTGCCTTCCTTCAGGTCTGGGAATGGCAGGACCTCTGCCAGACTGTGCCTGGGAAAAGTTTGGGATGGTTACACAGTAAGTTCTGAATTTTCAGTAGGACCAAGTTGAATGAATCTTATCCTGGTCTGTAGCCAAGAACAGGGGTCCTGTAGTTTCCCACCTGAATGAGGGCCTGCCTTCTCAATAAAACTCTTATGAATCTTTTTTTTTTTTTTTTTTTTTGAGATGGATTCTTGCTCTGTCACCCAGGCTGGAGTGCAGTGGCGCGATCTCGGCTCACTGCAAGCTCCACCTCCCGGGTTCACGCCATTCTCCTGCCTCAGCCTCTCCGAGTAGCTGGGACTACAGGCGCCCACCACCACACCCAGGTAATTTTTTGTATTTTTGGCAGAGACGGGGTTTCACCGTGGTCTCGATCTCCTGACCTCGTGATCCGCCCGCCTCGGCCTCCCAAAGTGCTGGGATTACAAGCGTGAGCCACCGCACCCGGCCAACTCTTATGAATCTTAAGCTTTGACAGTGTTTCACAACTCCCTCCCTGGATCTCAAATCTCTCTCAGAGGCACTTATTTTGGAGATGGCGTCTTGCTACATAACCCAGGCTGGTCTCAAAATCCTGGCCTGAAGCAGTGACATAACCTTAATGTACCATGTAGCTGTCATTACAGGTGTGAGCCACAATGCCTGGTTGTCTCATAAAGGCATTTTTGTCAGGTATGGCTGATATATATATATATATATATAGAGAGAGAGAGAGAGAGAGAGAGAGAGAGAGAGTAAGGGGACATGAAAATAGGGCACTTTTAGTCTTTTCATTTTTTTTCTTTCTTTTTCTTTTTTTTTTTTGAGACAGAGTCTCGCTCTGTCGCCCAGGCTGAAGTGCAGTGGCGTGATCTCGGCTCACTGCAAGCTCCACCTCCCGGGTTCACGCCATTCTCCTGCCTCAGCCTCTCGAGTAGCTGGGACTACAGGCGCCCGCCAACACGCCCGGCTAATTTTTTGTATTTTTAGTGGTGATGGGGTTTCACCGTGTTAGCCAGATGGTCTCAATCTCCTGACCTCATGATCGGCCCGCCTCGGCCTCCCAAAGTGCTGGGATTACAGGCTTGAGCCACTGCGCCCAGCCTTCATTTTTTTTCTTTTTCTCCAGCCTTCATTTTTTTTCTTTTTCTTTTCTTTTTTTTTTTTTTTTTGAGATGGAGTTTTGCTCTTTTTGCCCAGGCTGTAGTGCAATGGCACGATCTTGGCTCACTGCAACCTCGGCCTCCCAGGTTCAAGCAATTCTCCTGCCTCAGCCTCCCAAGTAGCTAGGATTACAGGTGCCTGCCACCGTGCCCAACTAATTTTTTGTTATTTTTAGTGGAGGCGGGGTTTCACCATGTTGGCCAGGATGGTCTCAATCTCTTGACCTCATGATCCGCACAGCTTGGCCTTCCAAAGTTCTGGGATTACAGGCATGAGCCACTGCGCCCAGCTAGTCTTTTTATCTTACTGATGTCACTCTCCTTATACATTTTTACTTTCTATTTTCTACTTCAAGTTTGTCTGTAATTTTAGATTCAGATATTTAAAACAATTTGCTAAAATTTGCGTATTATGCCTGTAGTAAATTAGATAATTAGTAGGCACTCCATATTTACTAAAATATTTACTTATAAATTTAATTTTGCTGCTGGCAAAAAGGAATTACAGAATTTTCCTCTACTTTCTGCAGCCTATGTCTGAATAATAACATAGTTTATTTCCTAATATGTTTTACATATCAGAGGGTGTAACCCTATTCTGCAAAGTAGATATATATATTTTCTATATTTAACAATGTAAGGCTATTCTTTGCTTCAAAGTTGGATTACAGCAGTTTCATTTTGTGTAAGAATAGCATATATTTAAAACATAGATATAACTCGTTTCTTTTAAATGCTATTTATTATAAGTTTCTTATTAGAATCTTCTATTTATAATTATACTCCATATTCTCTGAAATTTTACTGCCACACAGTGCATGCCAATGATTCAAAATACTCGCATTGGATGAATACACAGTAATAGTTAAATATTCCAGTTACCTAGCAAATTTTTTTTTGTTTTTGTGAGTCAGAGTCACGCTCTGTCACCCAGGCTGGAGTGCAGTGGTGCGGGCTTGGCTTACTGCAACCTCCACCTCCCGGGTTCAAGCAATTCTCGTGTCTCAGCTTTCCAAGGAGCTAAGATTACAGGCATGAGCCACTGCGCCTGGCCTCAGTGTAGGTTTCGTAACATCAGTTTTTTTGTGTCTGTTGGTTTTACTTTCGTATTACAATTTTAGACAATTTGCAATTCTGTTTGTATAGTTTAAGTCAATTTGAGGTTTAATTAAGAGATAAATTATGCATGTTGATCACAATCAGATTACATATGTCTATGTGTTTATTTATAAATATGACCCCAATTTTAGTTATGGCTTATCTTATATTCTTTCTTAGCCGATTTTCAATGGCAGTTTTATCTTGTCTAAGTGAGTTGTCATGGAGATAGTCTTATTTTTAACAAATGTTTAATGATGAATATATATTTCCTTTTGTGAGAGAAACACTTTGGTGATTTGAAGGTAAATTTCAAAAAGATTTATAATTCTGTGTTTTTTTCAGTTTTTCTTTAAAATAATTTTTTTTTTTTTTTTTTTGAGACAGAGTCTTGCTCTGTCGCCCAGGCTGGAGTGCAGTGGCGCGATCTTGGCTCACTGCAAGCTCCGCCTCCTGGGTTCACGCCATTCTCCTGCCTCAGCCTCCCAAGTCTGGGACTACAGGTGCCTGCCACCATGCCCGGCTAATTTTTTGTATTTTTAGTAGAGACGGGGTTTCACCGTGTTAGCCAGGATGGTCTCGATCTCCCGACCTTGAGATCCGCCCACCTCAGCCTCCCAAAGTGCTGGGATTACAGGCGTGAGCCACCGCTCCCGGCCAAAAGAAATATTTTAAAAACACATAGCATAAAATATGCCATCTTGAATCTATTGAAGTGAATATTTCATGGCCAAGCGTGTTGGTGGGTCTCATTTGTAATCCCAGGATTTTGGGAGGCCAAGACAGAAGGGTCCCTGGAGCCCAGAAGCTTGAGACCAGCCTGGGCAACATATGGAGACCTTTCTCTATTAAAAAAATTAATAATTGCCAGGCGTGGTGGTGTGCACCTGTGGTCCCATCTATGTTGGAGATTGAGGGGGAGTCAAAATTGTGCCTCTACATTCCATCTTTGGTGACAGAGTGAGACCCTGTCTCAAAAAAAAAGCTGTTCATTTCAGGGATGTTACGTATATTTGAATTGTTTTGCAAAACACTTCTAGAAAATTTACATGTTGCAAAACTTAAACTCCATACCCATTAACAACTGCTAATTTTACCGTGTCTCTAGCCCTAGACTAGACAAACCTTCCACTTTCTCTTTTTATGATTTTGACTTCTTAAGATACCTCATATAAGTGGAATCATACAGTATCCATCATTTTGTTACTGGATTAATTCAGGTGACATAATATTCTCAAGGTTCATCTTAAAATGTGACAAGATTGTTCTATTTAAGGTGGAATAATATTTCATCATATGTATATGTTACATTTTTTGATATGTTTATAAATCAAGAGACATCTGGGTTGCTTCAGCCTTTTGTCTTTTGTGAATACTGATACAATAAACATTGATTTTCAAATATGTCATTATTATAGCAAGTGGGGTATTGAAATATCCTACTATAATTATATTTCTCTCTATGTGTTTATTCAGTTTTGTTAGTATTTGCTTCATATATTTGAAACCCTAATTTGAACCACACGCACACACAAATACACACAAATTTGTGATAGGTTCCCAGTGAATAATCTGTATATTGTTTAATGTCCTTGTGTGTCTTTTTGAAGTTTTGACTTAAAGTACATTTTATAAAATATGACAGTTTTTGACTTAAGATGTAGCTTGTGTAATATTATTTTGACCTCTTCTGCTCTTATTTGATTAATATTGATGAAGGGGTGGGTTGCCCCTCCACACCTGTGGGTGTTTCTCGTTAGGTGGAACGAGAGACTTGGAAAAGAAAGAGACACAGAGACAAAGTATAGAGAAAGAAGGCCGGGCGCGGTGGCTCATGCTTGTAATCCCAGCACTTTGGGAGGCCGAGGCGGGCGGATCACAAGGTCAGGAGATCGAGACCATAGTGAAACCCCGTCTCTACTAAAAATACAAAAAAAAATTAGCCGGGCGTGGTGGCAGGTGCCTGTAGTCCCAGCTACTGGGAGAGCCTGAGGCAGGAGAATGGCGTGAACCCAGGAGGCGGAGCTTGCAGTGAGCCGAGTTTGCGCCACTGCACTCCAGCCTGGGTGACAGAGTGAGATTCCGTCTCAAAAAAATAAATAAATAAAAAATAAATAAAAGTATAGAGAAAGAAAAAAGGGCAACCACGGGACCTGTGTTCAGCATACGGAGGATCCCTCCGGCCTCTGAGTTCCCTTAGTTTTTATTGATCATTATTGGGTGTTTCTCAGAGAGGGGGATGTGGCAGGGTCATAGGATAATAGTGGAGAGAAGGTCAGCAGGTAAACACGTGAACAAAGGTCTCTTCATCATAGACAAGGTAAAGAATTAATTGCTATGCTTTAGATATGTATACACATAAACAACTCAATGCCTTAAAGAGCAGTATTCCTGCCCACATGTCCCACCTCCAGCCCTAAGGCGGTTTTCCCCTATCTCAGTAGATGGAACATACCATCGGGTTTTATACTGAGACATTCCATTGCCCAGGGACTGGCAGGAGACAGATGCCTTCCTCTTGTCTCAACTGCAAAGAGGCATTCCCTCCTCTTTTACTAATCCTCCTCAGCACAGACCCTTTATGGGTGTCAGGCTGGGGGACGGTCAGGTCTTTCCCTTCCCATGAGGCCATATTTCAGACTATCACATGGGGAGAAACCTTGGACAATAACTGGCTTTCCTAGGCAGAGGTCCCTGTGGCCTTCCGCAGTGTTTTGTGTCCCTGGGTACTTGAGATTAGGGAGTGGTGATGACTCTTAAGGAGCATGCTGTCTTCAAGCATTTGTTTAACAAAGCTCATCTTGCACAGCCCTTAATCCATTTAACCCTGAGTTGACACAGCACATGTTTCAGGGAGCACACGGTTGAGGGTAAGGTTACAGATTAACAGCATCTCAAGGCAGAATTTTTCTTAGTACAGAACAAAATGGAGTCTCCTATGTCTACTTCTTTCTACACAGACACAGTAACAATCTGATCTCTCCTTCTTTTCCCCACAATTTACATGAAATGTCTACTTCCGTCTTACCACTTTCAGTCTTTGTCATTAGATCTGAGGTGACTCTTGTAGAAAGGCAAGTTGGATCTTTTTTTTTTTTTTTTTTGAGACGGAGTCTCGCTCTGTCACCCAGGCTGGAGTGCAGTGGCGCAATCTCGGCTCACTGCAAGCTCCGCCTCCCGGGTTCACGCCATTCTCCTGCCTCAGCCTCTCGAGTAGCTGGGACTACAGGCGCCCACCACCACGCCCGGCTAAGTTTTTGCATTTTTGGCAGAGACAGGGTTTCACCGTGGTCTCGATCTCCTGACCTCGTGATCCGCCCGCCTCGGCCTCCCAAAGTGCTGGGATTACAAGCGTGAGCCACCACGCCCGACCAAAATTTTAAATAAAAAATAACTTTGATGTTGTACAACTATAGGTGAGACTATTAGTGTGAGGTCATATTATTACTTGTATTGACAAAATAGCCATTCACAATATTCTGATTTAGAATAATATTCCTTTTTTGCTCTATATTTGTTAGTTTTGATCAAATATTATGGGAGCTCAATAGAAATCAACAAAATGCATCTTTATTGTATCACAAGCATTATTGATGCATATGCTTGTTTTTCTTAAAATCCGTTAGCTTTTTATGAAAGATTTATACTTTTTTCTTTCAGTTTATTGTTTGTTGCTGAAAAGCGGCTGTCCTGCCAGAAAACTGCTATTCTCAGTTGTAACCACACTGACTAATAATGAGTGGAAGTGAAGTGAATAAAAAGCAAATCTGTCTTCTCTGTGTATTTTTTTGTCCATTGTCTGAAGAACAGAAGGATGCAGACAACGAAAGGAAGTATAATCCCTGAAAGAGGCTGGGCGCAGTGGCTCATACCTGTAATCCCAGCACTTTGGGAGGCTGAGGCAGGTGGATTACCTGAGGTCAGGAGTTCGAGACCAGCCTGGCCAACATGGTGAAACCTCGTATCTACTAAAAATACAAAAATTAGCCGGGCTTGGTGGCACACTCCTGTAATCTCAGCTACTCGGGAGGCTGAGGAAGGAGAATTGCTTAAGCCTGGGAGACAGAGGTTGCAGTGAGAGGAGATCATGCCACTGCACTCCAGCCTGGCTGACAGAGCAAGACTCTGTCTCAAAAAAAAAAAAAAAAAAATCCCTGAAAGAACATGAAGAAGCTCTCTTAAACAGACAAAAAACCCCACAGAGGATGGTTTTTTTTTTCATTATTGTACTTTCTACTTCTATGAGTTTAATTTTTTTTTTTTTTGTATTTTTAGTAGAGACGGGGTTTCACCGTGTTAGCCAGGATGGTCTCGATCTCCTGACCTCATGATCCACCTGCCTCTCAAAGTGCTGGGACTACAGGCGTGAGCCACCACGCCAGGCCTTAATTTTTTTCTTTTTCTTTTTGAGACAGAGTCTCAATCTTTTGCCCAGGCTGAAGGGCAATGGCATGATCTCGGCTCACTGCAACCTCCACCTCTCAGATTCAAGCGATTCTCCTTCCTCAGCCTCCTGAGTAGCTGGGATTACAGTCATGTGCTACCACACCTACCTAATTTCTGTTTTTTTTTTAAGTAGAGATGGGGTTTCACCATGTTGTCAGGCTGGTCTCGAACTCCTCACCTTGAGATTTCCCTGCCTCATCTTCCAAAGTGCTGAGATTACAGGTGTGAGCCACTGCGCCTGATGAGTTTAATTTTTTTTTTACACTTTACATGCAAATAGAATTATGTGGGCTGGGTGTGGTGACTCACGCCTCTAATCCCACCAATTTGGAAGGCCGAGGTGGGTGGATCACTTGAGGTCAGGAGTTCGAGAACAGCCTGTCTAACATGGCGAAATGCTGTCTCTACTAAAAATATAAAAATTAGCCAGGTGTGGTGGTGGGTGTCTGTAATCACAGGTACTGGGGAGGCTGAGGTAGGAGAATTGCTTAAATCCAGGAGGCGGAGGTTGCAGTGAGCCGAGATGATGTTAATGCACCATCGCCTGGGCAACAAGAGATAAACTCCATCTCAAAAAAAGAAAAAAAAAAAGAATGGGGCGGGCGTGGTGGCTCACGCCTGTAATCCCAACATTTTGGGAGACTGAGGCGGGCGGATCACGAGGTCAGGAGATCGAGACCATCCTGGCTAACACGGTGAAACCCTGTCTCTACTAAAAATACAAAAAATTAGCCAGGCGTGGTGACAGGTGCCTGTAGTCCCAACTACTTGGGAGGCTGAGGCAGGAGAATGGCGTCAGCCCAGGAGACGGAGCTTGCAGTGAGCCAAGATTGCGCCACTGTACTCCAGCCTGGGCAACAGAGTGAGATTGTCTCAAAAAAAAAAAAGGATTTTTTGTGTGTGTTTGTGTGTGTGTGTGTGTGTGTGTGTGTGTGGTTTTTCTGTGCTGGCTTACTTTACTTAGCATAATATTTTTCAAATTCATGAATATTGTTTCAAATAACAAGACTTTCTTATTTTTAAGGGCTGGCTGAATAGCATTTCTTTGGGTATATATACCACAGTTTCTTCCTCCATTCACCTATTGATGGACACTTAGGTTGATTCCATACTTTAGCTATTATAAGTAATCCACTTCCTTCCTTCTCTTTTGTATTGTTTTGTTTTTGTTTATGTTTTGTTTTTGTTTTTTTTTGAGACGGAGTCTCGCTCTGTCACCCAGGCTGGAGTGCAGTGGCGCAATCTTGGCTCACTGCAAGCTCTGCCTCCCGGGTTCACGCCATTCTCCTGCCTCAGCCTCTCCGAGTAGCTGGGACTACAGGCGCCCACCACCACGTCCGGCTAATTTTTTGTATTTTTAGCAGAGACGGGGTTTCACCGTGGTCTCGATCTCCTGACCTCGTGATCCGCCCGCCTCGGCCTCCCAAAGTGCTGGGATTACAAGCGTGAGCCACCGCGCCCAGCTGTTTATGTTTTGTTTTGTTTTGTTTTGTTTTGTTTTGTTTTGTTTTGTTTGAGATGGAGTCTCATTCTGTCACCCAAGCTGGAGTGCAGTGGCGCAATCTTGGCTAACTGCAACCTCTGCCTCCCAGGTTCAAGTGATTCTAGTGCCTCAGCCTCCTGAGTAGCTGAGATTACAGGTGTGCACCACCACACCAGGCTAATTTTTGTATTTTTAGTAAAGGCAGGCTTTCACCATGTTGACCAAGCTATCTTTTATTTGTTTGTATATTTCTTTCTTCCTTTCTTTCTTTATTTCTAGAAGCATGTTAGTTTTTTTTTTTTTTTTTTTTTTTAGACGGAGTCTCGCTCTGTCGCCCAGGCTGGAGTGCAGTGGCGCAATCTCGGCTCACTGCAAGCTCCGCCTCCCGGGTTCACGCCATTCTCCTGCCTCAGCCTCTCCGAGTAGCTGGGACTACAGGCGCCCGCCACTACGCCCGGCTAATTTTTTTTGTATTTTTAGTAGAGACGGGGTTTCACCGTGGTCTCGATCTCCTGACCTCGTGATCCGCCCGCCTCGGCCTCCCAAAGTGCTGGGATTACAAGCGTGAGCCACCGCGCCCGGCCTGAAGCATGTTAGTTTTAAAATATAAATTATGAATATTAAAAATCTTCATTTCTCTGTCTTTGATTACTATTATGGCTGATTTAAAAATAAGTTTTGGAAGAAGAGAAAATGGCCAGGAGGCGGCGGCTGTAGGTTGTGCGGCGGCAGCAGCTCTTCCCTGGGCGGACGATGGACAGCCAGGGCAGGAAGGTGGTGGTGTGCAACAGCACTGGGTTTGTGAAGTGTGGATATGCAGGCTCCAACTTTCCAGAACACATCTTCCCAGCTTTGGTTGGAAGACCTATTATCAGATCAACCACCAAAATGGGAAAAATTGAAATCAAGGATCTTTTTTTTTTTTTTTGAGACAGAGTCTCGCTCTGTCGCCCAGGCTGGAGTGCAGTGGCGCAGTCTCGGCTCACTGCAAGCTCCGCCTCCCGGGTTCATGCCATTCTCCTGCCTCAGCCTCTCCGAGTAGCTGGGACTACAGGCGCCCGCCACCATGCCTGGCTAATTTTTTGTATTTTTTAGTAGAGACGGGGTTTCACCGTGGTCGCCTGGGCCTCCCAAAGTGCTGGGATTACAAGCGTGAGCCACCGCGCCTGGCCAGAAATCAAGGATCTTATGATTGGTGATGAGGCAAGTGAATTACGATCAATGTTAGAAGTTAAGTACTCTATAGAAAATGGCATAGTACAAAATTGGGATGACATGAAACACCGTGGGACTACACATTTGGACCAGAGAAACTTAATATAGATATCAGAAATTGTAAAATCTGACTCACAGAACCTCCTATGAACCCAACCCAAAACAGAGAGAAGATTGTAGAGGTAATATTTGAAACTTACCGGTTTTCCGGTGTCTATGTAGCTATCCAGGCAGTTCTGGCTTCGTACGCTCAAGGTTTATTGACTGGTGTAGTGGTAGACTCTGGAGATAGTGTGACTCACATTTGCCCAGTATATGAAGGCTTTTCTCTCCCTCATCTTACCAGTAGAATGGATATTGCTGGGAGGGATATAATTAGATATCTTATCAAGCTACTTCTGTTGCAAGGATACGCCTTCAACCACTCTGCTGATTTTGAAACGGTTCGCATGATTAAAGAAAAACTGTGTTACGTGGGATATAATATTGAGCAAGAGCAGAAACTGGCCTTAGAAACCACAGTATTAGTTGAATCTTATACTCTCCTAGATGGACGTATCATCAAAGTTTGGAGAGAGAGATTTGAAGCACCAGAAGCTTTATTTCAGCCTCACTCGATCAGTGTTGAAGGAGTTGGTGTTGCTGAATTGCATTTTTAACACAATTCAGGTGGCTGACATTGATACCAGATCTGAATTCTACAAACACACTGTGCTTTCAGGAGGGTCTAGTATGTATCCTGGCCTCTGCCATCACGGCTGGAACAAGAACTTAAACAGCTTTACTTAGAAAGAGTTTTGAAGGGTGATGTGGAAAAGCTTTCTAAATTTAAGATCTGCGTTGAAGGCCCACCCAGCAGAAAGCACATGGTATTCCTGGGTGGTGCAGTTCTAGCAGATGTCCTGAAAGACAAAGAAAACTTTTGGATGACCCGACAGGAGTATCAAGAAAAGGGTGTCCGTGTGCTAGAGAAACTTGGTGTGACTGCTCGATAAACTCCAAAGCTTGTTCCCATCACACCCGTGATGCTTTCTTTTTTCCTTTATTGCCAATCTTTGAACTCATTCATCTCCAGGACATGGAAGAGGCCTTTCTCTGCCCTTTGACTGGAAAGGTCAAGTTTTATTCTGGTGTCTTGGGGAAGCTTTGTTAAATTTTTGTTAATGTGGGTAAATCTGAATTTAACTCAATTGCTTCCCTACATAGACTAGAGGGCTAAGGATTCTGTCTGCTGCTTTGTTTCTTCTAAGTGGGCATTTAGATATTCCTCTAGGCTTCCTATTTCCACTTTACTGCTCTAATGCTGCTAGTCATAGTCTTTAGCACACTGGGTGGTATGCCTTTATTAATATAAGAAAACAATTTCCACAGGAGCTTTTACATATTACTGGGATGGGGGGTGGTTCGGGATGGGTGGGCAGCTGCTGAACCCTTTAGGGCATTTCCTCTGTAATGTGGCGCTTTCGTTTTTTTTTTTGTTTGTTTGTTTTTTTTTTTTTTTTTTTTGAGACGGAGTCTCGCTCTGTCGCCCAGGCTGGAGTGCAGTGGCGCAATCTCGGCTCACTGCAAGCTCCGCCTCCCGGGTTCACGCCATTCTCCTGCCTCAGCCTCTCCGAGTAGCTGGGACTACAGGCGCCCGCCACCACGCCTGGCTAATTTTTTTGTATTTTTAGTAGAGACGGGGTTTCACCGTGGTCTCGATCTCCTGACCTTGTGATCCGCCCGCCTCAGCCTCCCAAAGTGCTGGGATTACAAGCGTGAGCCACCGCGCCCAGCCTGTAATGTGGCGCTTTCAACTGTACTGCTGCAACTTTAAGTACCTTAAAGCTTCTCCTGTGAACATCTTAGGGAAATGTTAGGTTCAGAACTAAAGTGTTTTGGGTGGGTTTTGTTGCGGGGGAGGGTAACAGTGGGTGGTCTTCTGATTTTCATTTTTGAGGTTTTCTCACTGGAGTACATAGAGGAACTTTATTTAGAGTACTTTGATTTGACAGGTTTTCTTCCACTTGTGCTCTGCCTGGAGCTGTTTCCATATGATAAAAAAAGCAAGTGTGGTATTCCAGTACTATGTGGCTTAGAAAATTTATGTTTTTAAAAATCAACAACATTAGCTGGGAATAGACTCCGTACAATCCTTCAATGGAAAAGTAACATTTAAAAATCCTTTGGGTAATTCAAATTACAGATTTAGAAGTGCTTAAGATCTGGTGTTTTTGTCAGGCCTCTGAGCCCAAGCCAAGCCATGGCATCCCCTGTGACTTGCACGTATACATCCAGATGGCCTGAAGTAACTGAAGATCCACAAAAGAAGTAAAAATAGCCTAACTGATGACATTCCACCATTGTGATTTGTTTCTGCCCCACCCTAACTGATCAGTGTACTTTGTAATCTCCCCCACTTCTAAGAAGGTTCTTTGTAATTCTCCCTACCCCTGAGAATGTACTTTGCGAGATCCACCCCCTGCCCCCAAAACATTGCTCCTAAGTCCACCGCCTATCCCAATACCTATAAGAACTAATGATAATCCACCACCCTTTGCTGACTCTCTTTTTGGACTCAGCCCGCCTGCACCCAGGTGAAATAAACAGCCATGCTGCTCACACAAAGCCTGTTTGGTGGTCTCTTTACACGGACGCGCATGAAAGTTTTGTTAATGCTTCTGTTTATTCTGGAAGCATTAAGGTAACCCATTGTCAAGTATCATTCTTGCAAATTATTCTTTTGTATAACTGACCAGTGCTTAATAAAACAAGCAGGTACTTACAGATAATTACTGGCAGTAGGTTGTAATTGGTGGTTTAAAAATAACATTGGAATACGGTTGTCAATTGGGTAATTTTCTTTTTTTTTACTTCTTTTTTTTTGTTTTTTTTTGAGACGGAGTCTTGCTCTGTCGCCCAGGCTGGAGTTCAGTGGCGTGATCTCGACTCACTGCAAGCTCCACCTCCTGGGTTCACACCATTCTCCTGTCTCAGCCTCCTGGGTAGCTGGGACTACAGGCGCCCACCACCACGCCCGGCTAATTTTGTGTATTTTTAGTAGAGACAGGGTTTCACTGTGTTAGCCAGGATGGTCTTGATCTCCTGACTAATTGGGTAATTTTCATTAGTTGTTTTGTTTGTTTATTTTGATTTGAAACCTAATTTGACTGTTTAAAATATTGGCCAAAAAAATCAAGATTTAAATTTTTTATTTGTACTGAAAAACTAATAACTGTAAATTCTCAGCCATCTTTGAAGCTTGAAAGAAGAGTCTTTGGTATTTTGTAAACGTTAGCAGACTTTCCTGCCAGTGTCAGAAAATCCTATTTATGAATCCTTTCTGAAAAAAATATCAAATAGTACCCATACATGAGTTATTTCAAAGTTTGAAAAATAAAAAGAAATTGCATGACACTAATTACAAAATACAAGTTTCTCTCACGACCGTGTGAAGAGACCACCAAACAGGCTTTCTGTGAGCAACTAGGCTGTTTATTTCACCTGGGTGCAGGCGGGCTGAGTCTGAAAAGAGAGTCAGCGAAGGCAGATAAGGGTGGGCCCGTTTTATAAGATTTGGGTAGGTAAAGGAAAATTATAGTCAAAGGGGGGTTGTTCTCTGGCGGGCAGGAGTGGGGGTCACAAGGTGCTCAGTGGGGGAGCTTTTTGAGCCAGGACAAGCCAGGAGAAGGAATTTCACAAGATAATGTCATCAGTTAAGGCAAAGACCGGCCATTTTAATTTCTTTTGTGGTGGAATGTCATCAGTTATGGCAGGAACCAGCCATCTGGATGTGTACGAGCAGGTCACAGGGGATATGATGGCTTAGCTTGGGCTCAGAGGCCTGACAAAAAGTTCTGGAAAAAAATATTTTTCTTTATTTTAAAACATTTTTTTAAAACTAATAATGGCTTTGAAAGAAGAGGCTTAATTTTGGAGTGACTAAAATCAAAAGAAATTATTGACTTGAGGCCTCTGTTTAATAAGAATACATAATTAGCTTAAATAAGCAGCAAAAGGTTAGTTTTAATTATGTAGCTTCTGTTAATATTAAGTGTTTTTTGTCTGTTTTACCTCAATATGAACAGATAAGTTTGCCTGCATGCTGGACATGCCTCAGAACACATGAATAGCGCATACTAGATCTTAGGAACATGGATCTTAGAGTCACTTTGGAATAAGTTCTTATATAAATATCCCCAGGCTTTTGAGAATGGGTCTTGTTAAAGGACGCACATGTAGGGCCAGTACCTAATGGCAATTGGGTTCAGGGAAATGGGATTGACTTGGTCTTTTGTCCTTTGGTCATAATTTTAAAATATGGGAGTAGAAAACAACAAAGAATTGAATGGACTCTTAAAACAATGAAAGAACATTTATCATTTGTCCCTTGAATGCAGAATTTGTTTTTGATTTCATAATTCTGCTGGTAAACGTGACAGTTAAAATGGTGTATTATGTATAAATATGATAATTTAGAAATACCATTTTATAATTTTACTATTCCAAGGTGACATAATGCACTTAAATTTGGGATTTGGGTGGAGTATTATGTTTAACTGGAGTTATTGTCAAGTATGAATCCCTCAGGAAAAAAAAAATCTGTTTTAAAAAGCAATCTGATTCTTAGCTCTTGAAACTATTGTTAGTTAAATTTCCAATAATTAAAAAATTTAAATTTTTAAATTAGAATTGCCAATACTTTGACCTTTGAGAAGGGTTTCTTAGAAATACATTTAGTAATGTCCCCAAGACATTAGTCTTACATTTAAACTTTTTTATTTAAAACATGGTATTGGTGGTTAACTTTTACACAGTTCTGAGTACTGTCAATATCTGGAAAGTATCTTGAGATATCAGTGGAAAGCTAAACAGTCTTAAGTTTAACATGAAATACTTCTTTTTCATTCCGAAAATAAAATCAGATTTTTTCAAGGTCAAAAAAAATTAAAAAATTAAAAAATAAAAATAAGTTTTTTTGAAATTATCTGCATAAAGGTTTTTGCTTCATTATTAACACAACTTGAGACAATATAGAAATGAAAATGAATATTTATTAGTAAAACAGCAATTATCTAGCTCCTCGTAGTGATTTAATCTTTTACCTAGTCTTTAGAACTTCCATCAAGACAACAACTCTTATTTTTTTCCAAGAGTGTGTGATGTAAAAATCACACTCTTGTCTTTTTGTCTTTGTGGCAGAAGTCGGGTATTTATGGTAATGAAAAATAAGTCTAGGTCTCTTTTTAGAAGAAAGATGGTGATGATGGAAGCAACCATAATGGTACTTGGTACTTAGCCACATTTCAAAGCATGCCGGTACAAATTTAAATGAAAATTAAGAAAGTTGGCCGGGCGCGGTGGCTCATGCCTGTAATCCCAGCACTTTGGGAGGTCGAGGCGGGCGGATCACGAGGTCAGGAGATCGAGACCATCCTGGCTAACACGGTGAAACCCCGTCTCTACTAAAAATACAAAAAATTAGCCCGGCGAGGTGGCAGGCGCCTGTAGTCCCAGCTACGCGGGAGGCTGAGGCAGGAGAATGGCGTGAACCCGGGGGGGCGGAGCCTGCAGTGAGCCGAGATCGCGCCACTGCACTCCAGCCTGGGTGAAAGAGCAAGACTCCGTCTCAAAAAAAAAAAAAAAAAAAAAAAAAAAAAGAAAGTCAAATAGGAAATGAGAAAAAAAAACTACTAGAAACACATAAAACAATAACAATGTAACTAACAACTTCCTTTTTTTTTTTTTTGGTTTTAGACAGAGTTTCCCTCTTGTTGCCTATGCTGGAGTGCAATGGCACAATCTTGGCTCACTGCAACCTCCGCCTCCCGGGTTCAAGTAATTCTTTTGTCTCAGACTTCCCAGTAGCTTGGACTACAGGCACACGCCACCACGCATGGCTAATTTTTTTTTTTTTTTTTTGAGACGGAGTCTCGCTCTGTCACCCAGACTGGAGTGCAGTGGCGCGATCTCGGCTCACTGCAAGCTCCGCCTCCCGGGTTCACGCCATTCTCCTGCCTCAGCCTCTCCGAGTAGCTGGGACTACAGGCGCCCGCCACAACGCCTGGCTAATTTTTCTATTTTTAGTAGAGACGGGGTTTCACCGTGGTCTCGATCTCCCGACCTCGTGAACCGCCCGCCTCGGCCTCCCAAAGTGCTGGGATTACAAGCGTTAGACACCGCGCCCGGCCTTTTTGTATTTTTAGTAGTGACGGGGTTTCACCATGTTAGCCAGGATGGTCTCGATCTCCTGACCTAGTGATCCGCCCGCCTCGGCCTCCCAAAGTGCTGGGATTACAGGCTTGAGCCACCGCGCCCGGCCAATTTTTGTATTTTTAGTAGAGAGAGAGTTTCATCATATTGATCAGGCTGATCTCAAACTCCTGACCTCAGATGACCCACCTACCTCGGTTTCCCAACGTGCTGGGATTACAGGCATGAGCCACAGCATCTGGACAACAACTTTATTTGTTTAAGCAATTATTTTAAATATAAGTTAATTAAACTACTTAATAAAATAAAATGACATGTAATTTTAGGACTTTGGAAAGCCAAGGTAGGCTGATCACTTGATCCCAGGAGTTCAAGACAGGCCTAGGCAACACGGCAAAACTCTGTCTCTATAAAAAATACAAAAAAGCTAGCTTGGTGTGATGGCACATACTTGTAATCCAGGTATTTGAGAGACTGAAATGAGATAATCAGCAGAGTTTGAGAGATTCAAGCAGCAGTGAAATGTGCAAATCAGCCTGGTTGACACAGTGAGTTCCATTCTGAAAAATAAATGAGGCTGGGCACGGTGGCTCATGCCTGTAATCCCAGTCTTTTGGGAGACTGAGGCAGGCAGATCACCTGACGTCAGGACTTAAAGACCAGTCGGGTCATCATGGAGAAAACCCGTCTCTACTAAAAATACAAAAAATTAGCCGGGTGTGGTGGCAGGGCACCTGTAATCTCAGCTACTCAGGAGGCTAAGCCAGGAGAATTGCTTGAACCCAGGAGGCGGAGTTTGCAGTGAGCAGAGATTTCACCATTGCACTCCAGCCTGGGCAACAAGAGCGAAACTCCATCGCAAAATAAATAAATACATATATAGGCTGGGTACAGTGGCTTACACCTGTAATCCCAGCACTTTAGGAGGCTGAGGTGGGTGGATCAGAAGATCAAAAGATCAAGACCAGCCTGGCCAAAATGGTGAAACCCCGTCTCTATTAAAAACACAAAAATTGGCTGGGCCTGGTGGCATGTGCCTGTAATCCTAGCTACTCAGGAGGCTGAGGCAGGAGAATCACTTGAACCCGGGAGGTGGAGGTTTCAGTGAGCTGAGATTGCACCACTGCACTCTAGCCTGGGTAACAGAGTGAGACTCTGCCTCAAAATAAATAAATAAATAAATAAATACATACATACATAAAATTATATATATATAAAAAGGAAGCCAGGCATGGTGGCTCTCACCTGTAATCCCAGCACTTTGGGAGGCTGAGGCAGGAGGATCATGAGGTCAGGAATTCGAGACCAGCCTGGCCTGTATGGTGAGCCCCATCTCTACTAAAAATACAAAAAGTAGCTGGGTGTGGTGACGCGCACCTGTAGTCCCAGCTACTCAGGAGGCTGAGGCAGGAGAATCGCTTGAACCTGGGAGGTGGAGGTGGCAGTGAGCCAAGATTGCACCACTGCACACCAGCCTGGGCAACAGAGCAAGACTGGGTCTCTCAAAAAAATAAATAAATAAATAAATAAAAGGAAATAGAATGGCTGCGTGGTTTTTTAAAAAGCATACACTATGCTGCCTACAAGAGATTAATTTAAGCATTGAGTCAAATAGGCTGAAAGTAACAGAATGAAAAAAATGTACACATTCCATGAAAATAGTAACCACGATTGAGTGAGGTGGTCATAATTATATTAGACAGAATATGCTTTAAGTCAGGTAGTACCATGAGACAAAGATTGACATTATATTATATTAAAGTGAGTTGATTTACCAGGAATCTATAACTATAATATTTATTTGTCTATATTTACATGTGTATATAACATCGGGGCTCCAAAATATATAAAGCAAATATTGACAAAAGTGAAGAAAGACATACATAGCAACATAATAATTGTAGACATCAAAACACCATTTGCAATAATAATTAGAAAATTTAGATAAAAATAAGAAAAAGAAAACTCAGACAACATTATAGACTATATTAATTATTTTGCATATAGAGGAATATTTGAGAGTGCATAATTTATAAAGAAAAAAGGTTTAGATGGCTCACACTTTAGCAAACTGTATAAGTGTGTGTCAGCATCTGCTTCTGGTGAGGATTTCAGGAAGCTTAAAATCATGGTGGAAGGTAAAGAGTAACTGGACATATTATATGGTAAGAGACAGAGCAAGTGTGAGGTGAAGAAGCCAGGTTCTTTTAATGAACCAGCTCTCATTTGAATTAATAGGGTGTAAACTTTTTGGTTAACAGGAGGATATATCAAGCCATTCATGAAAAATTTGCCCCCATAACCCAAACGTGTCCCACCAGGTCCCACATTCAACACTGAGGATTTATATTGCAGCATGACGTTTGGACAACATGGACATCCAAACCATATTATAGACAAACTAGGCTTCACAGACACACACAAAACTCTCCAGTCAAAACCAAGATAATGCACAATATTCTTATTTGCATCTGGTGTATTTTGTTAGGGCACATAGCAAGTTTTATTAAATTTTAAAATACTGACTGGGAACAGTGGCTCTTGCCTATAATCTTAACACTTTAGGAGACCAAGGTAAGAGGATCCACTGGGGCCAAAATTTCAAGACCAGCCTGGGCAAAACGGTGAGATCCTAACACTATAAACAAGAAAACAATTAGCCAGACATGGTAGTGCATGTCTGTAGTCCTAGCTACTCAGAAAACTGAGATGAAGGGGTCACTTGAGCCCAGGAGGTGGAGCATACAGTGAGCCAAAATTATGCCACTGCACTGCAGCCTGGGTGATGGTAAGATCTTGTTTCAAAACAACAACAAATCAATTTGAAAGACTAAAATTATACACTGCATATTTTCTTTTTCCTTTTTTTTTTTTTTTTTGAGACGGAGTCTTGCTCTGTCACCCAGGCTGGAGTGCAGTGGCGCAATCTCGGCTCACTGCAAGCTCTGCCTCTCGGGTTCACGCCATTCTCCTGCCTCAGCCTCTCCGACTCGATCTCCTGACCTCGTGATCCGCCCGCCTCGGCCTCCCAAAGTGCTGGGATTACAAGCGTGAGCCACCGCGCCCGGCCCTCTTTTTTCTTTTTTTTTGGAGACGGAGTCTCGCTCTGTCGCCCAGGCTGGAGTGCAGTGGCGTGATCTCGGCTCACTGCAAGCTCCGCCTCCCCGGTTCACGCCATTCTCCTGCCTCAGCCTCCCGAGTAGCTGGGACTACAGGTGCCCGCCACCTCGCCCGGCTAATTTTTTGTATTTTTAGTAGAGACGGGGTTTCACCGTGTTAGCCAGGATGGTCTCGATCTCCTGACCTCGTGATCCACCCGCCTCGGCCTCCCAAAGTGCTGGGATTACAGGCGTGAGCCACAGCGCCCAGCTTTTTTTTTTGTGTGTGTGAGACAGTTTCGCTCTTGTTGCCCAGACTGGAGTGCAGTGGCACGATCTCAGGTCACCGCAACCTCGGCCTCCCAGATTCAAGCAATTCTCCTGCCTCAGCCTCCCAAGTAGCTGGGATTACAGGCATGCACCACCACGACCGGCTAATTTTGTATTTTTAGTAGAGACGGGGTTTCTCCATGTTGAGGCTGGTCTCGAACTCCTGAGCTCAGGTGATCTGCCTGCCTGGGCCTCCGAAAGTGCTGGGATTATAGGTGTGAGCCACCGCCCCCAGCCATACACTGTGTATTTTCTTTTTTTTGTTGAGACGGAGTCTGGCTCTGTCGCCCAGGCTGGAGTGCGGTGGCGCAATCTCGGCTCATTGCAAGCTCCGCCTCCCGGGTTCACGCCGTTCTCCTGCCTCAGCCTTCTGAGTAGCTGGGACTACAGGCGCCCGCCACCAGGTCCGGCTAATTTTTTGTGTTTTTGGTAGAGACAGGGTTTCACCATGTTACCCAGGATGGTCTCAATCTCCTGACCTCGTGATCTGCCCACCTCGGCCTCCCAAAGTGCTGGGATTACAGGCGTGAGCCACCGCGCCCGGCCACACTGTGTATTTTCTAACAAAAATTGAATTAAACTAGGAATTAAAAGCAAAAGTCAAACTGGCAAATTCAAAAATATGTATATACAAAACACTTCAATATATTTTTGCTCAGGGGTCAAAAAATTTTAAAAATGTCAATACAACCTACCATTAAAAGATGATACACAGTTGTTTGTCAGAAATATTTATTTATTTACAGAAATAGCATTGATTATTGATTAGATATATATCGTTATGGTTTAGGGTATGGGATATAGTGTCCAGTGTGGCATTATTAGTTTAATTTATACCTACTTGTGGCAATAGCGAACAGTTTCAAGAAATGAATACTTAGTTCAAAGGGAGGAGGAATAACAGCACTTTTATTTTAATGTCTCTCTGAGTTTGATAACCAAATGGACTTGCATTTTTTAGGTAACGGTTTTTTATTTCCCAAATCTCAAGATCTAAATTCAAAATTTGGAGATGCACATTTAGGGCCTGAATGGCTGGAGTAGCAACAGGTGTTAGCTACACATTTGTGAGCACTTTGGCAAGAGGAGGAAGGAGAAAGTGAGATTCTCATGTCTAAATGTCTACTCAATGCACACATGTTATTCTGATTGAGTTTCTGGGTTACATAGTTCTGTATCAGTTTCAGTCTAGATACAAGAGTCATTGAAAGAGGTAAAATGATTGATTGCTGCCCTGTGATGTTGGTAGAAATGTGGTCTAGCCTTTGTAGGAGTGACTGTAGAGGACTATAGATACCAACTAGGCAGAGACACAATTCTGCCTGTGTATTTAGGGAACAGCATGCACTTTGCTGCACAACTTTGAGTTCACCGGAAGCCTGAGAGGGAAAGTCCCCTCTAGAGTAAATTCTGGTTGGCCCTTATGTGTTTATATCATGTCTGGTAATTCTAGACAGTGTTTGGAAACAATAATTAAATGAAAAATTTTCTCCACCCCAGAGAAACTCCACAATAATAGAATAGAAAGAAAATGGTTTTATTACACAATTGAACTTGAATGTGACATGGATCTTCATCAATCTGCTTAAGAGACTGCAGAGACAGAAAGATGGTCACTATAATTAGTCCACAAGTAGAAGAATTTAAAGCACCATGTCATACATAGTTCATCCTAAATTCACCTGGAGATCGAAGAGGCCATCTGTGTATGCTAATTACTTATATTCAATGACAAAAAACTTTTCACATCTTCATAATAGGATGTAGTTTAGCAGCTTGAAGCCAGGTGCCTGCTGAAGGTAGGCTTTCACTCTGCTACAAAAATGGTTGAATAAGGTTCTATCTTTTTGGCTACTTATATTTTATTTATTTATTTTTATTTATTTATTTATTTTTTTGAGACAGAGTCTCGCTCTGTCGCCCAGGCTGGAGTGCAGTGGCGCAATCTCGGCTCACTGCAAGCTCCACCTCCCAGGTTCACGCCATTCTCCTGCCTCAGCCTCTCCGAGTAGCTGGGACTACAGGCGCCCGCCACCATGCCCAGCTAATTTTTTGTATTTTTAGTAGAAACAGGGTTTCACCGTGGTCTCGATCTCCTGACCTCGTGATCAGCCCGCCTCGGCCTCCCAAAGTGCTGGGATTACAAGCGTGAGCCACCGCGCCCGGCCAGAGATATAAAGATCTTAAGAAAAATCTCAGATTAGATATGATTGATCAAGTCAGTCAAAAAATATTTCCCTAAAAGCAATTTCTCTCTAAACACCTAAAGTGCACAGCTACTCTCAGCATGAGAAACATGAGCTTCAGGAAGAAAGAGGGCAGATTTTCAGAAGAATTTTATAAAGTTCGTTTTCCACCTTTGGTGCTCTCTCATCTCCTAGCCAGTGAATGGAGTTCTATATTGAAATACATCTGACAACTTCCAACAACGTTTTTTTTTTTTTCTTTTTTTTTTGAGGCAGAGTCTTGCTCTGTCTCCCAGGCTAGAGTGTAGTGGTGGTATCTCGGCTCACTGCAAGCTCCGCCTCACGGGTTCACGCCATTCTTCTGCCACAGCCTCCCGAGTAGCTGAGACTACAGGCGCCCGCCACCGCGCCTGGCTAATTTTTTGTATTTTTAGTAGAGACGGGGTTTCACCGTGTTAGCCAGGATGGTCTCGATGTGACCTCGTGATCCGTGCGCCTAGGCCTCCCAAAGTGCTGGGATTACAGGGGTGAGCCACCGCGCCCGGCCCCAACAACACCTTTTGATGAAGCAATAGAATGTGACTGTTTTCATAGAGTGGAATATAGTAGAACTTGTAACATAGCTAACTGAATAGCTATTATTATTATTATTTATTTTTTTTGAGACGGAGTCTCGCTCTGTCACCCAGGCTGGAGTGCAGTGGCGCGATCTCGGCTCACTGCAAGCTCCGCCTCCCGGGTTCACGCCATTCTCCTGCCTCAGCCTCTCCGAGTAGCTGGGACTACAGGTGCCCGCCCCCACGCCAGGCTAATTTTTTTTTGTATTTTTAGTAGAGACGGGGTTTCACTGTGGTCTCGATCTCCTGACCTCGTGATCCGCCCGCCTCGGCCTCCTAAAGTGCTGAGATTACAAGCGTGAGCCACCGCGCCCGGCCTGAATAGCTATTATTGTTTTTGGGTGGCCACATCACCTGTCTTTATTTTTCCTGTAATAGCAGCATTCCAATTTAGTGCAATAAAAGATACTAAAGTTGTGTTTATTCATAATTATCCCTATTGAATAAAGTAATGAACATGTCACACTAATATCTACTGTAACAATTTGGTAGTAAATTTTCTTTGGATATTAGGTATAAGTATCTAAGTATGAATAATTTTAATGAAATAGTCATAATGTATGTAGCATTTTTAAAAATTGCAACTGTAGCCAGGCGCAGTGTCTCACATCTATAATCCCAGCACTTTGGGAGACTGAAGCGTGCAGATCATGAGGTCAGGAGTTTGAGTCCAGCTTGGCCTATATGGTGAAACCCCGTCTCTACTAAATATACAAAAAAAATTTAGCGGGGCATTATGGAGCCCGCCTGTTGTCCCAGCTACCCGGGAGGCTAAGGCAGAAGAATTGCTTGAACCCAGGAGGTGGAGGTTGCAGTGAGATGAGATTGCAGCACTGTGGTCCAGCCAGGGCAAAAAAGCTAGACTCCGTCTAAAAAAAAAAAATCAACTATACTTCAGTTAAAACACTTTATATTTCAAAAGTGTAAATAACAATACTAAAATAACAATTTAAGTGATTCATTCAAACTAAGTATTGTGGCTTTATATTCATATGATGTAGAAAATACTGTTTACAGGTCACGCCTGTAATCCCAGCACTTTGGAAGAGTGAGGCGGTTGGATCACCTGAGGTCAGGAGTTCAAGATCAAGCTGGCCTACATGATGAGACCCCATCTATACTAAAAATACAAAAACTTAGCCAGGCATGGTGGCACATGCCTTGTAATACCAGCTACTTGGGAGGCTCAGGCAGGAGAATTGCTTGAACCTGAGAGGCAGTGGTTTCAGTGATCCAGGATCATGCCACTGCACTCCAACCTGGATGACATGGTAAGACTCTATCTCAAAAAAAATAAAATACTGTTTAATGTATATGAATGCAATTTGTCTACAAACCTTATACATAACTATGCTAATTGCTCTGAAGTAATAAATAAAAAGCAAAATACAACTAAAGACTCTACTGTTCAGTTTATGCACTGAACTGTTTTTGCTTTTGCAGTATAAGTACTTCAGCCTGCAGATATTGGATAATTACCTTGGATAATCAGGTTTCTTTCAAAGAAACTTAGTATCTTTCAGTCTTTATCATTCTGTACTGCAAAATTTAATCCTATCTTTGTGCTAAGCATCTGTGTGCTCTTAAAATGAGCATTTATCTAAACAATCTGTGTCTACTTTAAAGGACTAAAAATGAAAAAATAAACTTTTTGGAAACAAAAAGAAAGCAAAAAATCTGAAGTACTAGATAAACATAATCGGGACTCTGAAAAAATGACAAAAGATTTATTTAACTGTTAATATAATTTACATATATTTCAAAAAAGCAGAGAAAATATCTACATATAATCAAAATGCCTTAAGAAAAGAGAGAATAGTAAAATAGTTTTTTGATACTTTTTAAAGAGTTTTTGAGCTCTTGGATATCTGAATTTTGCACACTGTGTGCACTTAAGATGATGCTTATGGGAGAAAAAACACAAGAGATAATGATGTTATAAAAAAATCCATGCATGCAAAAGACCTTTGCAACAGAATAGAGAGATCAGAAATAATGCCACCCTCCTACAACCATCAGATTTTTGACAGATCTGACAAAAGTGGGAAGAATTCTCTCTTTAATAAATGATGCTGGAATAATTACTTAGCACTACGTAGAAGACAGAAACTGTACCCCTTCATTACACTATATACAAAAATCGGCTCAAGATAAATTAAAGACTTAAATGTAAAACTTAAAATTATAAGAAACCCTGCAAGATAACCTAAAAAATACTGTTCTAGACATAGAAACTGGCAAAGACTTCATGATGAAGCTACCAAAAGCAATTGCCACAAAAGCAAAAATTGGCAAATGGGATCCATTTAAACTAAAGAGCTTCTTCACAGCAAAGGAAACTATCAACAGAGTAAAGAGACAACATACAGAATAAAGAAAATATTTGCAAACTTTGCCTCTGACAAAGGACTAATATCCAGAATTTATTAAGAGCTCAAGTTTATAAGAAAAAAAAACCTCATTAAAAAGTAGAAAAAAAAACCATGAACATATTCTTTTCAAAAGACAAATGTGCAGTTAACAAGCATGTGAAAAAAATGCTCATCGCTAATTATTAGAGAAATTAAAAGAAAAACCACAATGAGATACCGCATCACACCCATCAGAATGGCTATTTTTTAAATGTCAAAAAATAACAGATGCTGACAAGGTTGCAGAGAAAAGAGAATGCTTATACTCTGCTGGTGAGAGTGTAAATTAGTTCAACAACTGTAAAAAGCAGTGTGGCGATTCCTCACAGAACTGAAAACAAATTATCATTTGACTCAGGAACCTCATAATTTGGTATATACCCAAAGAAATATAAATTATTATAAAGACATATCCACATGCAGGTTTATTGCAGCACTATTCACAATAGCAAAGACATGGACAGGCCATGAATGGTTATCTATGATAGACTGGTAAAGAAAATGTGGTATAGTCAGATGCGGTGGCTCACGCCTGTAATTGCAGCACTTTGGGAGGCTGAGGCAGGTGGATCACTCAGTCAGGCGTTTGAGAGCAGCCTGGCCAACATAATGAAACCCTGTATCTACTAAAAATACAAAAAATTAGCCAGGTGTCGTGGTAGCCATCTGTAATCCCAGCTACTCGTGAGGCTGAGGCAAGAGAGTCGCTTGAACCCGGGAGGCGGAAGTTGCAGTGAGCCGAGATCGCGCCAGTGCACTCCAACCGAGGTGACAGTGTGAGACTGTCAAAAAAAAAAAAAAAAAAAAGAGAGAAAAAAAAGAAAAACAAACTGAACCTTTAATAACTTCCTCTTTCTGGCTTAATATTAGCCTTAGCTTGGAGTGTCTTGGTTAAAGCTTTAATTTCCATGTCAGAGGTATTCACTTGGTGTTGAAACTAACTGAAAAATCCAGCGAAACTACTCAAAGTGTTTACATAAGGGAAGGAAATTTTAACGTGCTCACTTTTTTTTAATGTTTTTTTTTGAGAGGGAGTCTCGCTCTGTCACCCAGGCTGGAGTGCAATGGCACAATCTCGGCTCACTGCAGCCTCCGCCTCCCGGGTTCAAGCCATTCTCGTGCCTCAGCCTGCCAAGTAGCTGGGACTACAGCCGTGCGCCACCACACTCGGCTAATTTTTGTAATTTTAGTAGAGACAGGGTTTCGCCATTTTGGGCAGGCAGGTCTCAAACTCCTGACCTTAAGTGATCAACCCGCCTAGGCTTCCCAAAGTGTTGGGATTACAGTCGTGAGCCAGTGTACCTGCCTAAGATGCTTGCATTTTATACCTCCATAAGAGAAGCAAATATATCTACTTCTTTCAGACAATATATGTATTATTTTATAATTTCTATTAAAAATAATGTAGTAAGGCCGGGCGCGGTGGCTCACGCTTGTAATCCCAGCACTTTGGGAGGCCGAGGCGGGCGGATCACGAGGTCAGGAGATGGAAACCACGGTGAAACCCCGTCTCTACTAAAAATACAAAAAATTAGCCGGGCGTGGTGGCGGGCGCCTGTAGTCCCAGCTACTTGGAGAGGCTGAGGCAGGAGAATGGCGTGAACCCAGGAGGTGGAGCTTGCAGTGAGCCGAGATCGCTCACTGGTTTTGACTGGAGAGTTTTGTGTGTGTCTATGAAGCCTAGGTGGTCTGTAATATAGTTTGGATGCCCATGTTCTCCAAACCACATGCAGCAATATAAATCCTCAATGTTGGATGTAGAAACTGGGGGGACATGTTTGGGTCACTGGGGTGAATTTCTCATGATCCACCCATGTCAGCCTCCCAAAGTGCTGGGATTACAGGCGTGAGCCACTGTGCTCAACTGGGAATTCACATTTGAAGGCACAATGTTATACTGGAAAACAGGAAGAACTCTGTTGGGTATAAATAACAGACTTTTCTTTTTCTTCTATGTGGCTCTTTGCATTGTGCTCACCTAGGACCCTTCATACACCTAACTCATTTATAAATTTTTTTACAAATGTATTTTGGGCAGTATGTTTTTGTTACATTTATGCATCCAGAAAGAAATTACAGCTTGTGATATTTTGCTGTGTCCTCTTGCTTATGTAGTTTGTATAATGTTACAGGTTGGTTTGTAAATTGCATTTATCTGAGTCTAGCAACTGAAGCAATGTGTTTTTATTGTTTCTTTCAGTTATGTGTTTTCATTTTGCCCAAGACCTTTGGCCAGAGCAGAACATAAAAGATTCTTTCCAAAAAGTGATACTGAGAGGATATGAAAAATGTGGACATGACAATTTACAGTTTAAAAAAGGCTGTGAAAGTGTGGATGAGTGTATGGTGTACAAAAGAGGTTATAATGGACTTTATCAATATTTGACAACTACTCAAACCAAAATATTTCCGTGTGATAAATACATGAAAGTCTTTCATAAATTTTCAAACTCAGACATAAGATAAGAGATACTAGAAAAAAACCTTTCAAATGTATAGAACATGGCAAAGCTTTTAACCAGTCCTCAACCCTTACTACACATAAAAAAATTCATACTGGAGAGAAACCCTACAAATGTGAAGAATGTGGCAAAGCCTTCAACTGGTCCTCACACCTTGCTAAACATAAGAGAATTCATACTGGAGAGAAACCCTACAAATGTGAAGAAAGTGGTGAAGCCTTTAAGCGCTCCTTTATCCTTACTAAACATAAGATAATTCATACTGGAGAGAAACCCTACAAATGTGAAGAATGTGGCAAAGTGTTTAAGTACTTCTATCCCTTTACTAAACATAAGATAATTCATACTGGAGAGAAACCCTACAAATGTGAAGAATGTGGCAAAGCCTTCAGTTGGTCCTCAAACCTTACTAGACATAAGAGAATCCATACTGGAGAGAAACCCTACAAATGTGAAAAATGTGGCAAAGCCTTCAACAGGTCCTCAATCCTTACTAGACATAAGAGAATCCATACTGGATAGAAGCTCTACAAATGTGAAGAATGTGGCAAAGGCCTTAAGTGCCTGTCTACCCTTACTACACATAAGGTAATTCATACTGGAGAGAAACCCTACAAATGTGAAGAATGTGGCAAAGCTTTTAACCATCCTGCAACCCCTTTTCCACATAAGAAAATTCGTATTGGAGGGAAACCATACAAGTGTGACAAATGTGGCAAAGCCTTTATTGCATCCTCAACCCTTAGTAGACATGAGATAAGTCAGGTGGGAGAGAAACCCCACAAATAAGAAAATGTGGCAAAGCCTTTACACACTCCTCTACCCTTACTAGACATAAGATAATTCATACTGGAGAGAAACATTATAAGTTTGATGAATGTGGGAAAGTTTTTTTTTTTTTTTTGAGACGGAGTCTCGCTCTTTCACCCAGGCTGGAGTGCAGTGGCGCGATCTCGGCTCACTGCAAGCTCCGCCTCCCGGGTTCGTGCCATTCTCCTGCCTCAGCCTCTCCGAGTAGCTGGGACTACAGGCGCTCGCCACCTCGCCTGGCTAATTTTTTTGTATTTTTAGTAGAGACGGGGTTTCACCGTGGTCTTGATCTCCTGACCTCGTGATCTGCCCGCCTCGGCCTCCCAAAGTGCTGGGATTACAAGCGTGAGCCACCGCGCCCGGCCAGAAACAACACTCTTGAGTACAACAAAAAAGCCCTCTTCAAACAGAAAAAAGAAACCATTTTTAACCCTTATTTTAATGAACATTCAACCAAAATTGAATAATTGGATATATTTTTATTGTTCTATGTGTGTGTGAATGTATAAGTGGTGCATAAAGGAAAAATAATTTAAGCCAGAGAAAAGAAAAGGTGTTAGTTAATATTTATAATGAATAAAATTGGAAAGTAGTTAATTATTGTATCCAGTTGATATATTTGTTTATGTAGATGACAAAAGCAGAAAAGACACTTTTTTTTTTTTTTTTTTTTTTTTTGAAGTAGAGTCTGGCTCTGTCACCCAGGCTGGAGTGCAGTGGCATGATCTCAGCTCACTGCACCTTCTGCCTCCTGGGTTCAAACAATTCTCCTGCCTCAGCCTCCTTAGTAGCTGGATTACAGGCATGCACCATCACATCTGACTAATATTTTTATTGTTAGTAGAGTCGTGGTTTCATCATGTTGGCCAGGCTGGTCTTAAACTCCTGCCCTCATGATCTGCCCACCTCAGCCTCCTACAGTGCTGGTTACAGGCATGAGCCACTGTGCCCGGTGAAAGACGATTTTAAAAGTTTATTTAGGTAGGTAGGCAACATTCTAAGATAATCCCCAGGATTTCCAGTCTGTTGCACACCTGCTGTGTAATACTTTCCTCTTGAGTGTAAAAACGTGTGACTGTGGTGGGAAATCACTCATGAAATCAGGTTACTCATCTGATGACTTTGTGTTATCAAAATGGAGATTATCCTGATTGTGCTGTGCTCTTAAGAGAAAGAGACACATCGTAGAAAAACATCCCTACTTGCCTGAAAGTAAGTTACTTCAGGGTGGAACATGTTGTAAGCTGCTTATGGTGGCCACATGGCAGGAAACATTTTTGTATATTGTCATCATTCCTGCCTTTTGCTTGTTGCCTCCAGTAAGGACAATAAGAGGATCCTATGGCAGAGGGAAAAAAAGGGAATGTCATTAATGCAAGAAATAATTACCTCTCATCTGGGATAGCTTAAGAGAAACAGGAGACCACAACAGAACCACATTAAAGGGAAGAAAAGGGTAGCATGGGTAAAAGTGCTCTCTGGCATCATGGAACTACATTTAGTAAGTTATAGTGAATGATCAGCCTCTGGGATACTGATAGTCTACCAACAAGGCTGAACTCAGCGTAATTCAATCAGCATATCTGCACCATTCTGGTGACCCAGATTTACACTGTTCGTTACAGAAATACCATGAAGACCAGAGGGTAATGTCCTAGAGTTGAACTTACTTCAAAAAGTATACCTAATTGTCTGTTTCCAAATTTGAAAAACCTCAAAAACAATTTATAAATAATTAACTTCTAATTATAGAGGATTCTACTGTACTGTAATACAAGATTAAACAGTAAACACCTTAAATATAAATAGCTTTTGAATGTATGATTAGTTATTTAGTTTCTTTTAGATTCACATGGCGTAAGTAACAATTAGAGAAAACATTTGAAATGGGATAAAATTAACCAAAACCGCATCTTTTCAATGGCTTGGCATAATTGCCATACTTACAGAAATGGCCAGATGACTAACAAGAAACAAAAACCAGATTTTGGGCCGGGCGCGGTGGCTCAAGCCTTTAATCCCAGCACTTTGGGAGGCCGAGGCGGGCGGATCACGAGGTCAGGAGATCGAGACCATCCTGGCTAACATGGTGAAACCCCGCCTCTACTAAAAATACAAAAAATTAGCCGGGCGTGGTGGTGGGCAGCTGTAGTCCCAGCTACTCGGGAGGCTGAGGCAGGAGAATGGCGTGACCCCTGGAGGCGGAGCTTGCAGTGAGCCGAGATCGCGCCACTGCACTCCAGCCTGGGCGACAGAGCGAGACTCCGTCTCAAAAAAAAAAAAAAAAGAACCAGATTTTGGTTTTGCTTAATGATTGTTTTTGAACTTTGGAAATCTGAAATCCTGGCTAAAGTATTCAAAGGGAGTAGTTTATAGGGACTTCCCAGGATTCCAAGTAAATGGAGAAAGAATTTTATTTATTTATTTATTTATTTTGAGATGGATTCTCACTCTGTCACCCAGGCTGCCTTGCAATGGCACATTCTCAGCTCACTGCATTCTCTGCCTCCTTGGTTCAAGTGATTCTTCCACCTCAGCCTCCTGAGTAGCTGGAAAAACAGGCAGTTGCCATTATGCCTGGATAATTTTTGTATTTTTACTAGAGGTGGGATTTCACCATGTTAGCCAGGCTTGTTTTGATCTCCTGACCTCCAGTGATCAACCCACCTCAGCCTCCCAGAGTGCTGGGTTTACAGGTGTCAGCCACTTCGCCCAGCCAGAAGAATTGGTAAGCAGGAAAATGCACATTATGTACACACATAGCTTTTCTCTGATTTGCTTCAACACTGAAAAACTGAAGATTGTAAATGTAGTCTCAATTTAGAGTGAATTAACAAAAGATTTGTTTTTGAAAAAAGCTAATGTATAAAATTAATGGGTAAGAGATGCCATTAGCTGCTAAGAAATGGTATGACCAAGTTTAGTAAGTAGCTATGCAAGTAACAGCCGCATTAAATTAAGACCCTAATAGGTGCAAGTGGAAAGCATTGACGTGCAGTGTGGTGCACCTCCACTCAGCATTTTCTTCTGCCTCTGTACAGAGATACCAATTCCCCCTAAATTACTCAGGGTCCATACTGGTTTTAGAAATGCTTGTTCTCTGGTGCTGTAAAGAAATAGCACTTGAACATAAATTTAATTTTTCTTAGCAAGGCCATTTTTACTTTTTGTAGAAAGGGTACACTCACCATCAGTTTTGCCATGAGTACACTGAACAAAGGAGACAGGGTCATTTATAACTTGACGTATCCACCCTACTGCTGTGTCCAGTTGTCATTGGCTGGAATGGGACCTCACATTCTATATTTGTCCTGATTGTTTAGCAACTTAGAATTTTTTAAAAGAGGCAGAAGAAGAGGAGAACAAAGGAAGGAGGAGGTAACTTTTGGAACGCAGAGAAAGGTAAAAATACCTTCCAATAAGGAGGAGGAATAGGCTATGACCTAATGCTTGCTTGGATTAGTATAAGCATGCCAGGGCAAATACTTAGGCTAAATTGTGGGAGCTAAGAACATAAAATAACGCCGGGCGCGGTGGCTCACGCTTGTAATCCCAGCACTTTGGGAGGCCGAGGTGGGTGGATCACGAGGTCAGGAGATCGAGACCACGGTGAAACCCCGTCTCTACTAAAAATACAAAAAATTAGCTGGGCGTGGTGGCGGGCGCCTGTGGTCCCAGCTACTCGGAGGAGGCTGAGGCAGGAGAATGGCGTGAACCCGGGAGGCGGAGCTTGCAGTGAGCCGAGATTGCACCACTGCACTCCAGCCTGGGCGACAGAGCGAGACTCCATCTCAAAAAAAAAAAAAAAAAAAAGAACATAAAATACATTGGTTTTTTTTTTATGATGGCTAGCAGATATTTAAGAATGTTAGTACAGGTCTTTGAATAAACTTTGCTTGTAAGAGAAGTTACTATTTATTTCTAATTAGACAGGAAAGTCTTTGAAGAGGAACCTCTACTTTATTTCTTACACTGGAAACTGAGAATGCTGTGTTCAGAGTGATTACTGAAAACATGGTTAATATACTTCTTCCGTGTGATAATAAAATGTTATAAATCTTACTCTGCCTCAGAAAAGCTTTTACTAAAATATTATCTATAGTACTAAATTTGAGTTCATGGAAAATTTCAGTATTCCAGATATTTCAGACCATTAAACGTCAATAAAATCCAATAAAATATTTTAATAAGATAAAGTCTTCTTAGCGAAGAATTTTATATTATTGGTAAATTTAGAAAAAAAGGAAAACCAAGCTGAATGCGGTGGCTCACACCTGTAATTGCAGCACTTTGGGAGGCTGAGGTGGGTGGATCACCTGAGGTCTGGAGTTCAAGACCAGCCTGACCAACATGGTGAAACATCATCTCTACTAAAAATACAAAAAATTAGCTGGGGGTGGTGGCAGCCACCTGTAATCCCAACTACTGGTTAGGCTGATGCAGAAGAGTTTCATGAACCTTGAGAGCAATGGTTGCAGTGAGTTGAGACCACACCATTGCACTCCAGCCTGGGCAACAAGAGCAAAACTCTGTCTCAAAAAAAAGAAAAAGAAAAACGTTAAAAACCAGTACCTTAAACCAAATAACAGTGTTTGACACATGAATAGCAACCAAACAAGTGCTATTCATGATTACTTTTTTTTTGTTTTTGTTTTTGTTTGTTTTGAGACAGAGTCTCACTATGTTGCCCAGGCTGGAGTTCAGTGGTGTAACCTTGGCTCACTGAAACCTCTGGCCTTTGGGTTTAAGTGATTCATTTGCCTCAGCCTCCTTAGTAGCTGGGACTACAGGCACTTGCCACCATGCCCAGCTAATTTTTTTTGTTTTGTTTTGAGAGGAGTCTCACTCTGTTGCCTAGGCTGGAGTGCAGTGGCATGATCCTGGCTCACTGCAACCTTGGCCTCCCAGATTCAAGCAATTCTCCTGCCTCAGCCTCCTGTGTAGCTGGAATTACAGGCACCCACCATCACATCCAGCTACTTTTATGTGTTTTTAGTAGAGTCCAGATTTCACCATGTTGCCCAGGCTGGTCTTGAACTGCTGACCTCAAGCAATCCACTGGCCTTGGCCTCCCAAAATGCGGGGATTACAAGCGTGAGCCACCATGCTTGACCTGAGCATTGTTAAAGTAACAATAGCACCAGGTGCTTTCCTAGGACCTGCTGGCCTGTGTTTCACGGATATAAAGTGAAGAAGACATTGAAATAGCAAAGGCAGGTGATATAAATTGAATACTTATATGAAATGAAATTTTAAATAAAAATTAGCATTTGATGTTGTACAACTATAGGTGAGACTATTAGTGTGCAGTCATATTTTTACTTATATTGACAAAATAACCATTCAAAATATTCTTATTTAAACAATTTTCCTTTTCTGCTGTGTATTTGCTAGCTTTTGATCAAATATTACAGGCATTCAATAGAAATCAACAAAATGAATCTTTATTTTACTAGAAGCATTATTGATGCATATGCGACTCCTTTTTTTCAGTTTGTTGTTTATTGCAGAGAGGTGGCTGTTCTGCCAGAAAACTGCTATTCTCATATCTACTCACATTGACTAATTGTGCATGGAAATGAAGTGGTAAAATGTGGGATTTTTTTTGTTTCATTGTTGTACTGTCTGCTTCTATGAGTTTAATATTTATTTTTTTCACTTTACATAGAAATAGAATTATGTGGGCAAGACACAGTGGCTCATGCCTGTAATCTCAAAACTTTGAGAGGCTGAGGTGGGTGGATCAGTTGAAGTCAGGAGTTTGAGACTAGTTTGGCCAACATGGGGAAACCCCATCTCTAGTAAAATTATAAAAATTTGCTGTGCGTTGTGGCACATGTCTGTAATCCCAGGTACTGAGAAGACTGAGGCAGGAGAATCACTTGAACCTGGGAGGTGGAGGTTGCAGTGAATGGAGATGGTGCCACTGCACTCCAGCCTGGGTGACAAGAGCAAAACTCCATCTCAAAACAAAACAAAACAAAACAGGGTTATGTTTTTTCATTTTTTTCTGTGCTGACTTATTTTACTTAGCGTAATATCTTTCCGGTTCATGAATGTTGTTGCAAATAACAAGACTTTAGTTTTAAGGGATGAATAGCATTTCACTGTGTACATATACCTTTTTTTTTTTTTTTTTTTTTGCCATTCACCTGTTGATGGACACATAGGTTGATTTCATACCTTAGCTATTGTGAGTAATCAACTTCCTTCCTTCTCTTTTATTTGGTTTTTGTTTTGTTTTGTTTCGTTTGAGATGGAGTCTCATTCTGTCACCCAGGCTGGAGAGCAGTTGCACGATCTCAGCTCACTGCAAACTCTACCTCTCAGGTTCAAGTGATTCTACAGCCTCAGCCTCCTGAGTAGCTGAGATTACAGGTGTGCACCACCACACCAGGCTAATTTTTGTATTTTTAGTAAAGGCAGGCTTTCACCCTGTTGACCGGGCTGCCATTCATTTGCTTGTATATTTCTTTCTTCCTTTTCTTCTTTATTTGTAGAAGTATTTTAATTTTAAAATATAAATTATGACTGGTAGAAAACTTCATTTCTCTCTCTTTGCTTACTATTATGGCTGATTAAAAAATAAGTTTTTGACCAGGTGTAGTGGCTCACATCTGTAATCCCAGCACTATGGGAGGCTGAGGCAGGTGGATCATGAGGTCAGGAGATTGAGACAATCCTGGCTAACACGGTGAAACCCCATCTCTACTAAAAATACAAAAAATTAGCCGGGAGGGCCGGGCGCGGTGGCTCACGCCTGTAATCCCAGCACTTTGGGAGGCCGAGGCGGGTGGATCACGAGGTCAGGAGATCGAGACCACGGTGAAACCCCGTCTCTACTAAAAATACAAAACACCAGCCGGGCGTGGTGGTGGGCGCCTGTAGTCCCAGCTACTCGGAGAGGCTGAGGCAGGAGAATGGCGTGAACCCGGGAGGCGGAGCTTGCAGTGAGCCGAGATCGCGCCACTGCACTCCAGCCTGGGCGACAGAGCGAGACTCTGTCTCAAAAAAAAAAAAAAAAAAAATTAGCTGGGTGTGGTGGTGGGTGCATGTAGTCCCAGCTACTTGGGAGGTTGAGTCAGGGGAATGGCATGAACCCGTGAGTCGGAGCTTGCAGTGAGCCGAGATCACGCCACTGTACTCCAGCCTGGGTGACAGAGCAAAACTCTGTCTCAAAAAATAAAAATAAAAAAATAAAATAAGTTTTTTGAAATTTCCTGGATAAAGGTTATTACTTCATTATTAACATAACTTGAGGCAATATAGAAATGAACATCAATATTTCTTAGTAAAACAGAAATTATCTAGCTACTGGTAGTCTTTTAATCTCTCACTCAACATGAATGCTACATCTTTGTGTCATCCCTCCCAGCTGTATGAGAAAGGCTACTGATCAAATTGGTCAACATAAAGTTTTGTGGAGTTTAACACATTTGTTCTGAAAATTAAGCTGATCTACTTCCAGAAAAGTAGATTTTTTGACATGTATAATTTGACTCTATTTAAATTCTTCAGAAAAATTAAACTGACAACATTTATTTAAAAGATTTTTAGAAATTAAAAATACTTAAACATTTATAAAAACTGAAATTAAAAAAATTTTAGATTCTTAACATCTCTAAAATACTTCAAGGTATCCTTTTACAGTATATATATATGTATATATATATATATGTATTTTTTTTTCTTTTTTTGAGACAGAGTTTCACTCTTGCCCAGACTGGAGTGCAATGGCATGATCTTGGCTCACTGCAACCTCCACCTCCTGGGCTAAAGCAATTCTGCTGCCTAAGCCTCCCCAGTACCTGGTATTACAGGTGCCCACAACCAAGCCTGGGTAATTTTTGTCTTTTTAGTAGAGATGAGGTTTCACCATGGTGACCAGGCTGGTCTCGAACTCCTGACATCAAGTGATCCGCCTGCCTCGGCCTCCCGAAGTGCTGGGATTACAAGCGTGAGCCACTGGCCCAGCTCAGTGTTCAACTTTTCTGAATCAATTAACTTAGCACAGATCATTTAAATCAGCTAATTAGCTTACCTCAGGGGATTCCAAGCAGCCCGTTAGCACACCCCAGGAGAATCCAATCAGCAAATTAGTTCAGCCCCGCTGATTAGCCCGGGTGATTTCTAACAGCCAGCTAGCTTATTCCAGGTGATACTAATCAGCCAGTTAGCTCAGCTGATGTGAATCTTATAAGCCAATTGGTTTAGCACAGGAGATTTTAAACCACCGATTAACTCAGCCCAGGTGATTTCAATAAGTGAATTAGCTCAACCTGGTGATTTAAATAGTGAATTAGCCCAGTGATGCCAATCAGCCAATTGCTCAGTCCAGGTGAATTCAATTAGCCAATTAGCTCAGTCCGGGTGATCCCAATCAGCCAGTTCTCTAAATAGCGGCTACAGATTGGTTAAGGCATGCCCAAAATGGGAAATGTAAATAGCCCATGCACACCAAGAGGAAATGCAGGGCCCTATATGTTAACCTGGACAGGATGTATCACACAGCTCTACTGTGAACTTATTTACAAGGCCTGAAGCCTGAAGCTGAAGCTTTATGTTTATATAAAGAACGTTGAATGGCTATGTTTTATTCTGACATGCTATTGAGCAAAACAGAAGGCAATTAATTCTACAATTGTGTCCTTAGTATATGCTCTATAACTTAAAAGTGGGAAAATACTGTATGTATACATTAATATTTATGTAGACACATTCATATGTTTGTGTTTATGTAGCTACTGTGTGTATATATATTCATATGTATATCTAAGTATATATAAATAAATGTATGAAGCTGTAACAATCTTTGTATTTATATTTAAACAGCATAAAGATGTTGCATGTAGAAGTATTGATAGCTATTTCTACAAACAGTAATAAAAAACTTTTCATACATGTATAAAATATTTTCCCTACAGAATACTATATCTAGAATAGTAAAGAAATAGAGGAATGCTCTGATATACATCCTGCCGCACTTAATATATTCAAAGAAAGCACTAGGCTTTGTGGTGCACTTCTGGAAGATCAATACTTACTAAGGCCATTGGAGTTATTTACTATAATGTCATGGTTGACTTTTATTGTTGCATGTAGGGTGGGAGATGAACCAGCCCCAGTCCAAAGGTCCTAACCTAAATATGAGAATACTTATTTTTTCTCCTTAGAACTTTCATCAAGACAAGAACTGTATTTATTCCCAAGACTGTGTGATGTAAAATCACACTCTTGTCTTTTTGTCTTTGTGGCAGAAGTTGGGTATTTATGGTAATGAAAAGGAATTCTAGGTCTCTTTTTAGAAGGCAGTTGGTGATGATGGAAGCAAATATAATGGTACATGGTACTTGGCCACATTTCAAATGGAAGATAGTGAACACTCACTGAAGTGTCACAGGTGGCTGTTATTTGCCAGGTCAAATCTTTGTGAGGAAGCCTCAGCCCACTGGTGTCAAGCATTTCTGGCAGATCCCAGATAGATGAACAAACCTCACTGGGCTGGTTTAATGAGACCAGAATTAAAAACACCCAGGTTCCAGGTTATTAAAGACATTTTTACACTTATGAAAAAAATGTAATGTGGTGTGTGGCTTGGTTTGACTAAATCTTCAGAGCTAAGCAGCTGATTGATTTAGCTAATCTGTAGGTAAAGAAAATGGAATTAATCTCTGATCAAGTTTATTTTATAGGCTTCTTTCTGTACATATAAATATAAAATAGATGGCTAGATAAGCATATACACAGAAAATGAGTCATATGGTTATGTCTATGAAATGTTTATTTCTGCATACGACCCTTAAAAAAAACCTCAGAAATAAAGTAGGTCAGATGACATCTCCGTATTCTACCCCTGAAGCTGAGATAAATTGAAAATGTAAATTAGCAGAAACTGGGTGATTGCAATCAGTCAATTTGCACAGCCCAGGTGATTCCAACCAGCCAAGTAGCTCAGCCCAGGTGGATACAATCATCCATTATCTGAATGATGACTGTGGCTTTGTCAAGACAGGCCCCAAATGGTGGATGTGAACAGAACATGCACAGAATGAGGACACACACAGAATGCTGAAATACTATCCTGGACAGATGTGTTACATGACTTTATATTTTCAGCTTATTTCTGTGGCCTTGCCCTTGAAGATAGAGCTTTGTTGATATTTACGTAAACAACATTGGATAACTATGTTCCATTCTGACATGTTATTTAGCAAAAGAAAAAGGAACAAATTCTACATCAGCATCTTTAGTGCATGCTAAAAAGTTAAAAATTTCTTTTCGGGAATGTGTTTTGTCTACCTAAATATTTAGATAGAAATATTTATATAATTATCTATGTGAGTGTTTTTCTTCCTTTGTATGTTTATATCTAGATGTGTCAATCTTTGTATTGATATGAAACACTATGAATAGTGAGATAAAAAGTAACCAGGCAGATGCTGTGACTCACACTTGTAAGCCCAGCATTTTGAGAGGCTGAGGCAGGTGGATCTCCTGAGGTCAGGAGTTCAAGACCAGCCTGGCCAACATTGTGAACTCTTATCTCTACTAAAAAATACAAGAAATTAGCCAGGCTTGGTGACAGGCATCTGTAATCCCAGCTACTATGGAGGTGGAGGCAGAAGAATTGTTGAACCTAGGAGGTGGAGGTTTCAGTGAGCCAAGATCACATCCATACACTCCATCCTAAGCAATAGAGCAAGATTCAGTCTCAAAAACAAAACAAAACCAAACAAACAAAATGATGGTACATAAAACCTTTAAGGCAGTTTTATAGAATATAAAAAATAATATGTAAATCCATATAAATATGTTAATAGATACACAATATAAAATAATTTTAATATCAATAACAAACTGGGAAATATAGAGACATAGTTTTTGTATCCAATTGAAGTTGTCATGAGATGAAAATATATGACTTTAATCTTAAGATGTATGTAGGTACTTTTTGATATGTGTGGGCTATTTATGATTTTTTGTTTTGTTTTATTTTTTTGAGACAGAGCATCGCTCTTATTGTCCAGGCTGGAGTGCAATGGCGAGATCTTGGCTCACTGCAACCTCTGCCTCCCAGGCTCAAGCAATTCTCCTGTCTCAGCCTCCCAAGTAGCTGGGATGACAGGCACCCGCCACCACGTCCGGCTAATTTTTGTATTTTTAGTAGAGACGGGGTTTCATCATGTTGACCATGGCTATTCTCGAACTCCTGACCTCAGATGATCCACCCGCCTCGGTTCCACCTCCCAAAGTGCTGGGATTACAGGCATGAGCCACCACGCCCGGCCTATTTATGATTTTCAACACTGACTATAACTACTGTGCCTGCACCAACCACTTACCTTGAAATTAAGTGACTATAGACAGATCTGCTAAGAAGACATTCCCTTCCCTTCTCTTCCCTTTCCCCTTCCCCTTCCCCCTTCTCCCTTCCCCCTTCCCCCTTCCCTTCCTCTCTCTCTCTGACTCTCTCTCTCTCTTTCTTTCTTTCAAGACAGAGTCTCGTTCTATCACTCAGGCTGGAGTGCAGTGGTGCCATATCGGCTCACTGCAACCTCTGCCTCCTGGGTTCCAGCGATTCTCCAGCCTCAGCCTCCTGAGTAGCTGGGATTACAGGCTCGTGCCACCACATGCCTAATTTTTGTATTTTTAGTAGAGATGGGGTTTCACCATGTTGGCCAGGCTGGTCTGGAACTCTTGACCTCAGGTGATCCACCTGCCTCGGCCTCCCAAAGTGCTGGGATTACAGGCGTGAGCCACAGCACACAGCCGGAAGACATTTCATTCTGCTGCAACTTAGTAAAATATTTCAGTACATCTTGAAGTTGTCTTTTGATTTTTTTTTTTTTTTAGGACATGGTCTCACTTTGTCTCCCACGCTGAAATGCAGTGGTGTGATCTCGGCTCACTGCCACCTCAGCCTCCTGGCTTCAAGCGATTCTGGTGTCTCAGCCTCTCCAGTAGCTGAGAATATAAGCGTTCGCCACCACGCCCGGCTGATTTTTCAATTTTTAGTAGAGACGGGGTTTTGCCATGTTTGCCAGGCTGGTCTCAAACTCCTAACCTCAGGTGATCCACTTGCCTCGGCCTCCTAAAGTGCTGAGATTATAGGTGTGAGCCACCCCGCCTGGCCTGCATTTTGATTTTTAAAATGGCAGAGCTGCTGTTGAAGATTTCAAAGTCAGAAGCAGCCATGGGGCAAATCTCCAGAAGCACATGTGGAAATCACACACAGTGAATGCATCCCTCACCCTGAACCAATTGTTTTCACCCAAGTCTGCATGTAAAAATAAAAGCAAACAACAACAACAACAACAAAGTATTATGTAATTTTTTATTGATATATAACATTTATACAGAAATGGATGCACAAAGCATTCATTTATGTAATGCTGAATGAATTGTTAAAAAGAAATACACTTCCGTAATCAGAAAATGAAACTAGGCTGGGCGCTGTGGCTCATGTCTGTAATCCTAGCACTTTGGGAGGCCAGTGTGGGTGGATCGCTTGAGCTCAGGAGTTGGAGATCAGCCTGGGAAACATGGTGAGATTCTCCCTTCCAAAAAAAAAAAAAAGAACCCGGCATGCTGGTGCAAACCTGTGGTCCCAGCCTCTGCAGAGGCTGAGGTGGGACGATTACTTGAGCCCTGGGGTGGGTGGAGGTTGCAGTAAGCCGAGATTGCACCCCTGGACTCTAGCCTGGCTGACAGAGCAAGAACCTATCTCAAAATAAATAAAATAAAATGAAATAAAACTAACCTCGTTCATGCCCCAACAATCACTTTCTTTTTTCTTCTCCAACAGTAACCATAATCTTAAGAGTTAACATTGTGGATAGGTTGGGCGCGGTGGCTCAAGCCTGTAATCCCAGCACTTTGGGAGGCCGAGGCGGGCGGATCACAAGGTCAGGAAATCAAGACCATCCTGGCTAACACAGTGAAACCCCGTTTCTACTAAAAATACAAAAAATTGGCCGGGCGTGTTGGCGGGCGCCTGTAGTCCCAGCTACTCGGGAGGCTGAGGCAGGAGAATGGCATGAACCCAGGAGGCGGAGCTTGCAGTGAGCCAAGATCGCGCCACTGCACTCCAGCCTGGGGGAAAGAGCAAGACTCCGCCTCAAAAAAAAAAAAAAAAAAAAAAAATTGTGGAATTGTGGATCAATTTTGTGTTTTTATTTAAGTGTTTTATTATGTAAAAATTTAAACATATGCAAAGCAACAACAACAACAACAACAAAAATTCAATAGATCTGCCATGAAGCCTCAAGAACTACTAATCATGTCTCATTCTTATTTCACCTATAGTTCTCTACTTCAGTCTTTTCTGGTCAACACATTGTCCACACTCCATTATTTTTTTCTTTTTTTTGTGAGATCAAATACACAAACATTGAAAGGCACAAGTCCTCAAAATTTTTGACATGTAAATAGACTTATATATAGACTTCATATCTTTTAAGAATGAATATAACTTTTTGTTATTCTATTGATGGAATCTAGAATAGAATGATAGAATATTATTATTATTCTCAAATAATTTCCTCATGCTTTTTTTCCCAGATGATTTTATTGTCAGTGAAGGCTATTTGTTGGTGTTTTTTTTTTTTTTGGAGAAAGAGTCTCGCTCTTTCGCCCAGGCTGGAGTGCAGTGGCGCTATCTTGGCTCACTGCAAGCTCCGCCTCCTGGGTTCACGCCATTCTCCTGCCTCAGCCTCCCAAGTAGCTGGGACTACAGGCGCCCGCCACCACGCCCGGTTAATTTTTTGTATTTTTGGTAGAGACGGGGTTTCACCGTGTTAGCCAGGATGGTCTCGATCTCCTGACCTCGTGATCCACCTGCCTCGGCCTCCCAAAGTGCTGGGATTACAGGCGTGAGCCACCGCGCCTGGCGGTGTTTTTTTTTTAAACCATTGGTTCATTTTGCCTGATATCATTCAATATGTATTATTTTATTTCAAGCTTGTCTCAGCAGGTTTATGAGATTCATCCAGGGTGTGTGCTTCAGTAGTTTGTTTCTCTCTGTGGCTGAGTAGTCTTCTCTTGCATGAACCAGTTACAATTTGTTTATTCATCTTCCAAGGTACAGACATTTGGGTTGTTTTCTGCTTTAAGCTATTATGACTAAAAGGTCTATAAACATCCTTGTACAAATACTTTTTGAAATTTAATTTAATTCATTTATCAACATTTAAGTGACACCTCTTTACATTATTTAGTGGTTTCTTCAGCGATTACCATATACATCTTTAACATATTCCAATCTACTTAAAGTTAATACTGTACTATTTTAATAAAGGTAAAATGCGAAGAACTTGCTGTTGGAGAGTTTTAGTTTTTTAATTCTTTGTGTTATTCATAAATTTTACATCTATACATTATATATCTTACAGTACTGTTATAATTTTTTTAAATAGTCATAAAAATTAAGATAAAATAGTATTTATAAATATTTGGAGGCAGATTCTTTGAGTCTACATAAATACATTGTTTCTCCTTTAAATTTTACCCAAAATGGCCGGGCGTGATAGCTCACACCTGTAATCCCAGCACTTTGGAAGGCCAAGGCAGGTGGATCACTTGAGGTCAGGCGTTCAAGACCAGCCTGGCCAACAGGACGTCAGGCTGAGACAGAATTGCTTGAAGATCGCGCCACTGCACTCCAGCCTGGGCGACAGAGTGAGACTCTGTCTCAAAAAAATAATAATAATTTTAAAAAGAAAAAAAATAGGAGAAAAAGAGATTTCTTTAAAAAATTCCAAGTACTGATCAACGTAGATAGATAATGCAAAATAGAAAATCACCACTAGGACACAACAGTAATAATTACTATAGACAAGATGTATTGAAGAATGCAAAAATTTGGAGTAAAATTTATTTTTTGAGCAAGTGCATCAGTTTAAACTTCACAGAACAAGAAACATATATATTCCTAACCTTTTGTTTTCTTCTTCTTTTTAGACAGAGTCTCTTTCTGTTGCCCAGGCTGGAGTGCAGTGGTGCATCTCGGCTCAGGGCAACCTCTGCCTCTTAGGTTCAAGTGATTCTCACATCTCAGCCCCCTGAATAGCTGAGATTAAAGGCATGTGCCACCACGCTCAGCTAATATTTGTATTTTTAGTGGAGATGGGGTTTTATCATGTGGCCCATGCTGGTCACAAACTTCTGACCTCGCCGGGCGCGGTGGCTCACGCTTGTAATCCCAGCACTTTGGGAGGCCGAGGCGGATCACGAGGTCAGGAGATCGAGACCACGGTGAAACTCCATCTCTACTAAAAATACAAAAAATTAGCCGGGCATGGTGGCGGGCGCCTGTAGTCCCAGCTACTCAGAGAGGCTGAGGCAGGAGAATGGCGTGAACCCGGGAGGCGGAGCTTGCAGTGAGCGAGATCGCGCCACTGCACTCCAGCCTGGGTGACAGAGCGAGACTCCGTCTCAAAACAAACAAACAAACAAACAAAAAACAAACTTCTGACCTCAAGTGATCCATCTGCCTCGGGCTTCCAAAGTGCTGAGATTACAGGCATGAGCCACCGCACCCAACTCTATAAAATATATATATTCCTAAGTAACAAATGTAGGTTAATAGAGAACTCATAAACACAAAATAACTAATTCTACATCTTCCAGAATAGCTCAACATAATTCTTTCATTTCTGATCTACTATTATTCAAATAGACTTTGTTTAAATTTTATAGATCTTAATACACTATTATGTTTGTTTAGTATGTGAGATTCATGATAAGCTCACCAAAGAGTTCTTTACTCAGTGTGAATTCATAGAGCATAAAGTTGCAGAGGGAGAAGCAAATGTTTTTGAAAGGATTACGAGACACAATAGTCACAGGAGTCATTCCCGCTGTTATTGACTGACACATATATTGTTACTTTAAGAGAAACTGCTTTGGCTGGGCGCGGTGGCTCACGCCTACCCAGAATTTTGAGAGGCCGAGGTGGGTAGATCACCTGAGGTCAGGAGTTCAAGACCAGCCTGGTCAACATGGTGAAACCCCATCTATACTGAAAATACAAAAATTAGCCGGGCATAGTAGCATGTGCCTGTAATCCCAGCTACTCAGGAGGCTGAGGCAGGAGAATCGCTTGAACCTGGGAGGCAGAGGTTGCAGTGAGCCAAGATCACCCCATTGCACACAAGCCTGGCTACAGATAGAGACTCTATCTCGAAAAAAAAAAATACACAAAAAACTGCATCTAAGTTTAGACTATGGTTCGTAGAAGATGGTATGAACCAGCAGCAAGTTTATATCCAGAACTGCTCACAGCAGATGATTGGCTGTGCCATAAATTTATCTTTTGCAGGCTACTCTAAAACTTCTATAATGGTGGTAGATTTCAGTGAAGTGGAGCCCCCCACAGCCTGCCTACCACTTGCACCAGCTGGCAGCAGCACCCACCTTGAGCATGGTGAGGAGGGCATGACATTGGTGCCCACCTTGCTGCTGTTTGCCCCCACATGCTAAGTCCCTGCACACCTCACAGTGGAGCTTCACCTCACTGCCCAGCACCACAGTCTGGTTGACCAGCAGCCATGTATGCAGAATGGCCATTGAGGAGAGCACTCTGCAGGGGCACATGAGGGCTGGCCTGCTTCTTCACTGCCTGAGTCTGCAGCCCTCACCCAGCACGTCCATCGTGTCCATCTGCAGGATGCTGCCGAACTCATTCTCCACCACGCTCTCCATAACCAGGCTCCACGGCTAGTGTCGCAACTGTGGGTGGATGCTCAGGTGAGAGGACTGGATCACAGGTCCTGCCCTGCAGAGCCCTCTACCTTAGACCCCACCACCACTTGCTCACAAGTCCAAGGGTCACACCCTTGCCACCAGGCCAAACTTGATGCCCTAATGTGATGCTTTTTATGAAACCTCTTGTGGTTTTTCGTCCAGGAAATGGAGGAAGTAGGATGGCTGGTGTCTGCACAGTTGAAGTGAATGAGTTGGGTGGTTGGCTTGGCCAGCAGCTTCTTATCTACTGGGTCTGAGTCCAGTCAGGGGCCTGGCATGTGAAGGCCATAAGAGAAGTGGGAGACGGAGGCCTATCTGGGTCAACCCCATTTCAAAGGCTTCTTCTGTCTAACTGCAAGACTCAGTTCCTTCTCCTGTGTAGGGAGAGTGCTGGCCTTTTCAGGTCTCTTTCCTGGGCTGAAAAAGGCTCCCAGGAGCATCAACACCATGTCCCCCACATCCTGGTTATTGTCAGAGGTGGGCTGTGTGTCTCCTGCCCTCTTCCTCCAAGCTGCTGCTGCTGCTGAGAAGTCTGGGGTGCTTCGACCTGGCCTGGGAGACTTCAGGGAATGAGAGAATCTTCCAGGGAAGTTCTCACCTTCTCAAGGAGGCACAACAGGGCAAGCCCAGCAGAGAGGACCCAGTGGGCATCCCAGCTGGTTGAAGGAGCCAGAACAGGCCTTGGGATCAGTTTACCAGAAGGGAGAAATCAGATGCCCACAGTGCCAAGAGCCTAGAAGGCGGTTGTGTGGTGTCCATTTATGAGATTCTGAGACCTTTTGCCACTGCACGGTGTTTTAGGACCTGGTGGGCACCTACTAAGAATGAAGTTTTGCAGGCCCGGCCTCCTCTTCTTCCTGGCGTTTAGCGCTGCTGCCACCCCTCCCTCACAGCCCGACTAGTGTTTCCTCTTCCTGAAGGCTGCAGTGGGAGCTGCCTTCCTCCCCATGAGGATTCATGGGGTGGCTGGGCCAGCATCTCTCAGAAGGGCCCAAGACCTGGGCCCAAGACAAGGAGGAGGTAGCCCCCCCAAGCATGGTGACCTCACTGCCATCTGCCTCCAGAGATACCCCAGTCTCTCAGAGGAGGACCCTGACACACACATGAGCGGATGGACAGAAGCTGGAAAGAGGCGCCTCGCAGAGCTCTGCGCTGCCTCCAAGAGTGGATACTGGTGACCACTGGGGAGACGCAGAGAGCCCAGCAGGCTGTGGAGAGACCACAGTGACTCAAGGCTGCCCACCTCCAGATGGTACTTAGAGAGGGGAGAGAAAGAAATCAACTAAAGGCCGGG
>NW_026652356.1:155227-155699 GCF_009828535.3 Hylobates moloch | reverse complement strand
TTTTTATGTGGAGATATTTCCTTTTTCTACATAGACCTCAGAGTGTCTGAAATGTCCACTTGCAGATCCTACAAAAAGAATGTTTCAAAACTGCTCATTCAAAAGAAAGTTTCAACTCTGTTAGATAAATGTACAGATCAGACAGAAGTTTAACAGAATGCTTCTGTGTAGTTTTTATTTGAAGATATTTCCTTTTTCACCATAGGCCTCAATGCTCTCCAAATGTCCACTTGCAGATTCTACAAAAAGAGTGTTTCAAAACTACTCAGTCAAAAGAAAGGTTCAACTCTGTTAGATGAAGGCACCGATCAGAAAGAAGTTTCACAGAATGCTTCTGTGTAGTTTTTTTTTTTGAGACGGAGTCTCGCTCTGTCGCCCGGACTGGAGTGCAGTGGCGCAATCTCGGCTCACTGCAAGCTCCGCCTCCTGGGTTCACGCCATTCTCCTGCCTCAGCCTCTCCGAGTAGCTGGG
>NW_026652356.1:138364-155177 GCF_009828535.3 Hylobates moloch | reverse complement strand
AGGGAGTTTCCCAGAATGCTACTGTGTAGTTTTTATGTGGAGATATTTCCTTTTTCTACATAGACCTCAGAGTGTCTGAAATGTCCACTTGCAGATCCTACAAAAAGAATGTTTCAAAACTGCTCATTCAAAAGAAAGTTTCAACTCTGTTAGATAAATGTACAGATCAGACAGAAGTTTAACAGAATGCTTCTGTGTAGTTTTTATTTGAAGATATTTCCTTTTTCACCATAGGCCTCAAAGCGCTCCAAATGTCCACTTCCAGATTCTACAAAAAGAGTGTTTCAAAACTGCTCAATCAAAACAAAGTTTCTTCTCTGTGAGATGAACGTACAGAACAGAAAGAAGTTTAACAGAATGCTTCTGGGTAGTTTTTATGGGAAGATATTTCGTTTTTCACCATAGGCGTCTATGCTCTCCAGATGTCCACTTTCAGATTCTACAAAAAGAGTGTTTCAACACTGCTCAGTCAAAAGAAAGGTTTAACTCTGTTTGATGAATGCACAGATCAGAAAGATGTTTCATTGAATGCTTCTGTATAGTTTTTGTTGGAAGATATTTCGTTTCTCACCATAGGCCTCAAAGTGCTCATGATGTCCACCTGCAGATCCTACAATAAGAGAGTTTCCAAACTGCTCAATCAAAAGAAATGTTTCAGTCTGTGAGATAAATGAACACATCACAAAGAAGCTTCTCAGATTGCTTCTGTCTAGAATATATGTGAACATATTCCCTTTTCTACCATAGGCTGCAAAGCACTCCAAATGTCCACTTGCAAGTTCTATAAAAAGAGTGTTTCCAAACTGCTCAATGAAAAGAAAGGTTCAACTCTGTGAGATGAACACACACATCACAAGGAAGTTTCTCAGAATTCTTCTGTCTACTTTTTATGTGAAGATATTTCCTTTTCCACATAGAGCTCAAAGTGCTCATGATGTCCACTTGGAGATTCTACAAAAAGAGAGTTTCCAAACTGCTTAATCAAAAGAAAGGTTTCAATCTGTGAGATGAATGCACACATCACAAAGAAGTTTCTCAAATTGCTTCTGTCTAGAATATTTGTGAACATATTTCGTTTTCTACCATAGGCCCCAAAAGTGCTCAAAATCTCCACTTGCAGATTCTACAAAAAGATTGCTTCAAAACTGCTCAATGAAAAGAAAGGTTCAACTCTGTGACATGAATGCTCCCATCACAAATAAGTTTCTCAGAATTCTTCTGTCTAGTTCTTATGTGAAGATGTTTCCTTTTCCACCATAGTCCTTGTAGTTCTCCAAAAGTCCACTTGCAGATTCTACAAAAAGAGGGATCTGAAACTGCTCACTCAAAAGAAAGGTTTCACTCTGTGAGATGAATGCACACATCACAAATAAGTTTCTCAGTTTTCTACCGTCTAGATTTTATGTGAAGATATTTCTTTTTCAACCATAGGCCACAAAGTGCACAAAATGTCCACTTGCAGATTCTACAAAAAGAGTTTTTCCAAACTGCTCAGTCAAAAGAAAGGTTCCACTTGGAGAGAAGAACACAGACATCACAAGGAAGTTTCACAGAATTTTTCTGTCTTGTTTTTATGTGAAGATATTTCCTTTTCCACCACAGGCCTCATAGCGTTCCCAATGTCCACTTGCAGATTCTTCAAAAAGAAAGTTTTGAAGCTTCTCAATCAAAAGAAAGGTTTCACATTGTGAGATAAATGCACACATCTTAAAAGTGTCACAGATTGCTTCCATCTAGGTTTTATGTGAAGATATTTCCTTTTATACCATAGGCTGCAAGATGCCCCAAATGTCCACTTGCAGATTCTACAAAAAGAGTGTTTCCAAACTGCTCAAACAAAATAAAGTTTCAACTCTGTGAGATGAATGCACACATCATAAAGAAGTTTCTCAGAATTCTTCTGTCTGGTTCTTATGTGATGATATTTCCTTTTCCACCATAGGCCACAAAGCACTCCAAATGTCCACTTGCAGGTTCTCCAAAAACAGTGTTTAAAATCTGCTCAATAAAAAGAAAGGTTTCAATCTGTGAGATTAATGCACACATCACAAAGAAGTTTCTCTGACTGTTTCTGTCTAGAACATATGTGAACATATTTCCTTTTCTACCATAAGCCACAAAGCAAACAAAATGTCCACTTGTGGATTCTACAAAAAGAGTGTTTCCAAACTGCACAATGAAAAGAAAGTTTCAACTCTGTGAGGTGAATGCACACATCACAAAGAAGTTTCTAAGAATTCTTCTTTCTAGTTTTTATGTGAAGATATTTCCTTTTCCACCATAGGCCTCGAAGCACTCAAAATGTCCACTTGCATATCCTACAAAAAGAGTTTTTCCAAACTGCTCAACCAAAGAAAGATTTTACCCACTGAGATGAATGTACACATCACAAAGAAGTTTCTCAGATTGCTTCTGTCTACATTTTATATGAAGATGTTTCCTTTTCTACCTTAGGCCCCAAAGCACTCCACATGTCCACTTGCACATTCAACAAAAAGAATGTTTCCAAACTGCTCAATGAAAAGTAAAGTTCAACTCTGTGAGATGAGTGCATACAGCACAAAGAAGTTTCTCAAAATTCTTCTTTCTAGTTTTTATGTGAGGATATTTTCTTTTCAACCATAGACCTCAAAACGGGCCAAATGCACACTTGCAGATTCTACAAAAAGAGAGTTTCCAAACTGTTAATCAAAAGAAAATTTTTAATCAGTGAGATGAATGCACCCATAACAAGGAAGTTTGTCAGAATGCTCCTGTTTAGCTTTAATGTGAACATATTCACTTTTCCACAATAGGCCTCAAAGCGCTCCAAATGTCCACTTGTTGATTCTACACAAAGACTTTTCCCAAACTGTTCAATCCAAAGAAATGTTCAACTTTGTGAGATGAATGCACGCATCACAAAGAAGTTTATCAGAATGCTTCTCTCTAATTTATGTGTGAAAATATTCCCTTTTACACAAAAGGCATAAAAGTGCTCCAAATGTCCACTTGCAGATTCTACAAAAGGGGAGTTTCCAAACAGTTAATCAAAAGAAAGGTTTTAATCTGTGAGATAAATGCACACATCACAAAGAAGTTTCTCAGATTGCTTCTATCTAGAGTATAAGTGAACATATTTCCTTTTCTACCATAAGCCACAAAGCGCTCCAAATGTCCACTTGCAGATTCTACAAAAAGAGTTTCCAAACTGCTCAATGAAAAGAAAGGTTGAACTCTGTGAGATGAATGCACAGAACAAAAAGAAGTGTCTCAGAATTCTTCTGTGTAGTTTTCATGTGAAGATGTTTCCTATCACAGCATAGGCCTCAAAGCGCTCATGATGTCCACTTGCAGATTCTACAAAAAGAGAGTTTCCAAACTACTCAATCAAAAGAAAGGTTTCAATCTGTGAGATGAATGCACACATCACAAAGAAGTTTCTCAGATTGCTTCTGTCTAGAACATATGTGAACATATTTCATTTTCTACCAAGGGCCACAAAGCACACAAAATCTCCACTTGCAGATTCTACCAAAAGATTGTTTCCAAACTGCTCAATGAAAAGAAAGGTTCAACTCTGTGAGATGAAGGCACACATTACAAAGGAGTTTATCAAAATTCTTCTGTCTAATTTTTATGTTAAGATATTTATTTTAAACAAGAGGCCTCAAAGCGCACATGATGTCCACTTGCAGATTCTACAAAAAGAGAGTTTCCAAACTGCTCAATCAAAAGAAAGGTTTCAATCTGTGAGATGAATGCACACATTACAAAAAAGTTTCTCAGATTGCTTCTCTCTAGAATATATGTGAACATATTTTATTTTCTACCATAGGCCGCAAAGTGCACAAAATCTCCACTTGCTGATTCTACAAAAAGATTGTTTCCAAACTGCTCAATGAAAAGCAAGGTTCTACTCTATGAGATGAACGCTCCAATCACAAAGGAGTTTCTCAGAATTCTTCTGTCTAGTTTTTATGTGAAGATATTTCCTTTTCCACCATAGGCCTCATAGCGCTCCAAAAGTCCACTTGCAGATTCTACAAAAAGGGAGTTTCAAAACTGCTCACTCAAAAGAAAGATTTCACTCTGTGAGATGAATGCACACATCACAAAGAAGTTTCTCAGATTTCTTCTGTAGAGATTTATGTGAAGATATTTCCTTTTCCACCACAGGATGCAAAGTGCTCCAAATGTCCACTTGCAGATTCTACAAAAAGATTGTTTCAAAACTGCTCAATCAAAAGAGAGTTTCAACTCTGGGAGATGACCCACACATCACGAAGAAGTTTCTCAGAATTCTTCTGTCTAGTTTTTATGTGAAGATATTTCTTATACACCATAGTCCGCAAAGTGCTCCAAATATCCACTTGCAGATTCTACAAAAAGAGTGTTTCCAATCTGCTCAATCAAAACAAAGTTTCAAATCTGTGAGATTGAAGCACACATCACAAGGAAGTTTCTTGGAATTCTTCTGTCTACTTTTTATGTGAAAATATTTCTTTTCCACCATAGGCCTCAATGTGCTCCAAATGTCCACTTGCAGTTTCTACAAAAAGAGTGTTTCCAAACTGCTCAATCAAAAGAAAGATTCAACTCTGTGAGATGAACACACACATCACAAAGAAGTTTCTCAGAATTCTTCTGTCTAGTTTTTATGTGAAGATATTTCCTTTTCAACCAAAGGACTCAAAGCGCTCCTAATGTCCACTTGAAGATTTTACAAAAAGAGAGTTTCCAAACTGTTAATCAAAAGAAAGGTTTTAATCAGTGAGATAAATGCACACATCACAAAGAAATTTCTCAGATTGCTTCTGTCTAGAGTATATGTGAACACATTTCCTTTTCAACCATAGGCCACAAAAGCGCTCCAAATGTCCACTTGCAGATTCTACAAAAAGAGTGTTTCCAAACTGCTCAATCAAAAGAAAGGTTCACCTCTGCGAGATGAATGCACACATCAAAAAGAAGTGTCTCAGAATTCTTCGGTGCAGTTTTTATGTGAAGATATTTCCTTTTCCACCATAGGCCTCAAAGCGCTCAGGATGTCCACTTGCAGATTCTACAGAGAGTTTCCCAACTGCTCAATCAAAAGAAAGGGGTCGATCTGTGAGACGAATGCACACATCACAAAGGAGTTTCTCAGAGTGCTTCTCTCTAGAACATATGTGAACATATTTCGTTTTCTACCATATGCTGCCATGCAAACAAAATCTCCACTTGCAGATTCTACAAAAAGATTGTTTCCAAACTGCTCAATGAAAAGAAAGGTTTATTTCTGTGAGATGAACACACCCATCAAAAAGAAGTTTCTCAGAATTCTTCTGTCTAGTTTTTATGTGAAGATATTTCCTTTTCCACCATAGGCCTCATAGTGCTCCAGAAGCCCACTTGCAGATTTTACAGAAGGAGAGTTTTGAAACTGCTCACTCAAAAGGAAGGTTTCACTCTGTGAGATGAATGCACACATCACAAAGAAGTTTCTCACATTTCTTCTGTCCAAATTTTATGTGCAGATATGTCCTTGTCTACCATAGGCTGCAAATCGCTCCAAATGTCCACTTGCATATTCTACTAAAAGAGTGTTTCCAAACTGCTCAATCAAAAGAAAGTTCCAAATCTGTGAGATGAACACACACATCACAAAGTAGTTTCTCAGAATTCTTCTGTCTAGTTATAATGTGAAGATATTTCCTTATCCACCATAGGCCCCAAAGCACTCATGTCCAGTTGCAGATCCTACAGAAATAGTCTTTCCAAACTGCTCAATCAAAAGAAAGCTTCAACTCTGTGAGATGAACACATACATCACAAAGAAGTTTCTCAGAATTCGTCTGTCTAGTTTTTATGTGAAGATATTTCCTTTTCCACCATAGTCCTCAATGTGCTCCAAATGTCCACTTGTAGATTCTACAAAAAGAGAGTTTCCAAACTGCTCAATCAAAAGAAAGGTTCAATTCTGTGAGATGAACACACACATCACAAAGAAATTTCTCAGAATTCTTCTGTCTAGTTTTTATGTGAATTATTTCCTTTTCCACCATAGGCCGCAAAGCTCTCCAAACGTCCAATTGCAGATACTTCAAAAAGTGTGTTTCCAAAATGCTCAATCAAAAGAAAGGTTCAACTCTGTGTGATGAATGCACATGTCACAAGGAGGTTTCTCAGGATTCTTCTGTCTAGTTTTTATGTGAAGATATTTCCTTTTCAACCATGGGGCTCAAAGCACTCCTAATCTGCACTTGCAGACTCTACAAACAGAGAGTTTCAAAACTGCTCAAAGAAAAGAATGTTCCAACTCTGTGAGATGAATGCACACATCACAAAGAAGTGTGTCAGAATTCTTCTGTGTAGTTTTTATGTGAAGATATTTCTTTTTCCACCATAGGCCTCAAAGCACTCCAAATGTCCACTTGCAGATTCTACAAAAAGAGTGTTTCCAAACTGCTCAATCAAAAGATAGGGGTCAATCTGTGAGATGAATGCACACATCACAAAGAAGTTTCTCAGATTGCTTCTCTCTAGAACATATGTGAACATATTTCATTTTCTACCATAGGCCGCCAAGCGAACAAAATCTCCACTTGCAGATTCTACAAAAAGATTGTTTCCAAACTGCTCAATGAAAACAAAGATTCGACTCTGTGAGATGAACGAACCCATCACAAAGAAGTTTCTCAGAATTCTTCTGTCTAGTGTTCATATGCAGATATTTCCTTTTCCAACATAGGCCTCATAGTGCTCCAGAAGCCCACTTGTAGGTTCTACAAAAAGAGTTTCGAAGCTGCTCACTCAAAAGGAAAGTTTCACTCTGTGAGATGAATGCACACGTCACAAAGAAGTTTCTCAGATTTCTTATGTCCAGATTTGATGTGAAGTTATTTCATTTTCTACCATAGGCCACAAATCACTCCAAATGTCCCCTTGCATATTCTACAAAAAGATTGTTTCCAAACTGCTCAATCAAAAGGAAGTTCCAACTCTGTGAGATGAACGCACACATCACAAAACAGTTTCTCAGAATTCTTCTATCTAGTTTTAATTTGAAGATATTTCCTTTTCCACCTTAGGCCTCAATGTGCTACAAATGTTCACTTGTAGATTCCACAAAAAGATAGTTTCCAAACTGCTCAATCAAAAGAAAGGTTCAATTCTGTGAGATGAACACACACATCACAAAGAAATTTCTCAGAATTCTTCTGTCTAGTTTTTATGTGAAGATATTTCCTTTTCCACCATAGGCCTTAAAGCGCTCATGATGTCCACTTGCAGATTCTACAAAAAGAGAGTTTCCAAACTGCTCAATCAAAACAAAGGTTTCAATCTGTGAGAAGAATGAACACATAACAAAGAAGTTTCTCAGATTGCATCTGTGTAGAACTTTGTGAAAATATTGTGACTTCTACCATAGGCCACAAAGCACACAAAATCTCCACTTGCAGATTCTACAAAAAGATTGTTTCCAAATTGCTCAATGAAAAGAAAGGTTCAACTCTGTGAAATGAATGCACACATCAGAAAGAAGTTTCTCAGAATTCTTCTGTCTAGTTTTTATGTGAAGATATTTCCTTTTCCACCATAGGCCTCATAGTGCTCCAAATGTCCACTTGCAGATTCTACAAAAGAGAATTTTGAAAGTGCTCACTCAAAAGAAAGGTTTCACTCTGTGAAATGAATGCACACATCACAAAGAAGTTTCTCAGATTTCTTCTGTCTAGATTTTACCTGGGGATATTTCCTTTTCTACCATAGGCCTCATAGTGCTCAAAATATCCACTTGCACATCCTACAAAAGGAGTGTTTCCAAACTGCTCAATAAAAAGAAACGTTCAACTCTGTGACATGAACGTACACATCACAAGGAAGTTTCTCAGAATTCTTCTCTCTAGTTTTTACGTGAAGATATTACTTTTTCCACCACAGGCCTCAAAGTGCACCAAATGTCCAGTTGCAGATACTACAAAATGACAGTTTCCATAAAGATCAATAAAAAAAAATGCTTCACTCTGTGAGATGAATGCACACATTGAAAAGAAGTTTAGCAGATTGCATCTTTCTAAATTTTATGTGAAGATATTTCCTTTTATACCATAGGCCGCAAAGCACTCCTAATGTCCACTTGCAGATTCTACAAAAAGATTGTTTCCAAACTGCTCAAAAAAAGAAAGTTTCAACTCTGTCAGATGAATACAAACATCAAAAAGAAGTTTCTCAGAATTCTTCTGTCTAGTTTTTATGTGAAGATATTTTCTCTTCCACAATAGGCCACAAAAACACTCCAAACGTCCAATTGCAGATTCTACAAAAAGAGAGTTTCCAAACTGCTCTTGCAGATTCTACAAAAAGATTGTTTCCAAACTGCTGAATCAAAAGAAAGTTTCAACTCTGTGAGATGAATGCACACATCACAGAGAACTTTTTTAGAATTCTTCTGTCTAGTTTTTGTGTGAAGATATTTCTTTTCCACCATAGGCCTCAAAACGCTCCTAATGTCCACTTGCAGATTCTTCAAAAAGAGAATTTCCAAACTGCTCAACCAAAAGAAAGGTTTCAATCTGTGAGATGAATGCACATATCAGAAAGAAGTTTCTCAGATTGATTCTCTCTAGAATACATGTGAGCTTATTTCGTTTTCTACCATAGGCTGCAAAGCGCTCAAAACATCCACTTGCAGATTCTATGAAAAGATTGTCTCCAAACTGCTAAATGAAAAGAAAGGTTCCACTCTGTGAGATGAATGCACACATCACAAAGGAGTTTCTCAGAATTCTTCTCTCTAGTTTTTATGTGACGATATTTCCTTTTCCACCATTGGCCTCATGAAGCTCCAAAAGTCTACCTGCAGATTCTACAAAAAGTGAGTTTTGAAACTGCTCACTCAAAAGAAACGTTTCATTCAGTGAGATGAATGCACGCATCATGAAGAAGTTTCTCAGATTTCTTCTGTCTAGATTTTATGTGTAGATATTTCCTTTTCTACCATAGGACGCAAAGCGCTCCAAATGTCCACTTGCAGATTCTACAAAAAGTGTGTTTCTAAACTGCTCAATCAAAAGAAAGGTTCAACTTTGTGAGATGAATGCACACATCACTAAGAAGTTTCTCAAAATTCTTCTGTCTAGATTTATGGGAAGATATTCCCTTTTCCACCATAGGCCTCAAAGGGCTCATGATGTCCACTTGCAGATTCTACAAAAAGAGAGTTTACAAACTGCTCAATCCAATGAAAGGTTTCAATCTGTGAGATGAATTCACACATCACAAAGAAGTTTCTCAGATTGTTTCTGTCTAGAATATATGGGAACATATTTCATTTTCTACCATAGGTCGCAAGCACTCAAAATCTCCACTTGCAGATTCTACAAAATGCTTGTTTCAAAACTGCTCAATGAAAAGAAAGGTTCAACTCTGTGAGATGGTGACAGATTTCACAAAGAAGTTTCTTAGAATTCTTCTGTCTATTTTTTATGTGAAGATATTTGCTTTTCCACCGTAAGCCTCAAAGCCCTCCAAATTTCCACTTGCAGATTCTACAAAAAGAGAGTTTCCAAACTGCTCAGACAAAAGAAAGGTTCAACCCTGAAAGATGAATGCACACATCACAAAGAAGTTTCTCAGAATTCTTCTGTCTGGTTTTTATGTGAAGATATTTCCTATCCAAACACAGGCCTCATAGTGCTCCAAATGGCAACTTGGAGATTCTACAAAAGGGAGTTTTGAAACTGCTCAATCAAAAGAAAGTTTTCCCTCTGTGAGATAAATGAACACATCCCCAAAATTTCTCAGATTGCTTCTGTCTAGGTTTTATGTGAAGATATTTCCTTTCCACCATAGGCCTCAAATTGCCCCAAATGTCCACTTCCATATTCTACAAAAAGAGTGCTTCCAAACTGCTGAATGAAAAGAAAAGTTCAACTCTGTGAGATGAACACACACATCACAAAGTAGTTTTTCAGAATTCTTCTGTCTAGTTTTTATGTGGAGATACTTCCTTTTCCACCATAGGCCTCAAAACTCTCCTAATGTCCTCTTGCAGATTCTACAAAAAGAGAGTTTCCCAACTGCTCAGTCAAAAGAAAGGATACAATCTGTGAGATGAATGCACACATCACAAAGAAGTTTCTCAGATTGCTTCTGTCTAGAATATATGTGTACATATTTCCTTTTCTACCACAAGCCTCAGAGTGCACAAAATGCCCACTTGCAGATTCTACAAAATGAGTATTTCCAAACTTCTCAATCAAAAGAAAGTTCAACTCTGTGAGATGAAGGCACACATCACAAAGATGTTTCTCAGATTACCTCTGTCTATTTTTAATGTGAATATATTTCCTTTTCCACCATAGGCCTCAAAGTGCTCATGATGTCCACTTGCAGATTCTGCGAAAAGAGAGATTCCAAACTGCTCAATCAAAATAAAGGTTTCAGTCCATGAGATGAATGTACACATCACAAAGAAGCTTCTCAGATTGCTACTGCCTAGAATATATGTGAACATATTTTGTTTTCTAACATAGTCCACAAAGTGCTGAAAATCTCCACTTGCAGATTCTACAAAAAATTGTTTCCAAACTGCTCAATGAAAAGAAAGATTCAACTCTGTAAGAAGAATGCACACATCACACAGAAGTGTCCTAGAATTCTTCTGTGTAGTTTTTATGTGAAGATATTTCCTTTTCAACCAAAGGCCTCAAAGCACTCCTAATATCCACTTGAAGATTCTACAAAAAGAGAGTTTCCAACTGTTAATCAAAAGAAAGGTTTTAATCAGTGAGATAAATGCACACATCACAAAGAAATTTCTCAGATTGCTTCTGTCTAGAATATATGTGAACATATTTCCTTTTCAACCATAGGCCACAAAAGCGCTCCAAATGTCCACTTGCAGATTCTACAAAAAGAGTGTTTCCAAACTGCTCAATCAAAAGAAAGTTTCAACTCTGTGAGATGAACGCACACATCACAAAGAAGTTTCTCAGAATTCTTATGTCTAGTTTAAATGTGAAGATATTTCCTTTTCCACCATAGGCCTCAAAGCGCTCAGGATGTCCACTAGCAGATTCTACAAAAAGAGAGTTTCCAAACTGCTCAATCAAAACAAAGGTTTCAATCTGTGAGAAGAATGAACACCTCACAAATAATTTTCTCAGATTGCTACCGTCTAGAACTTTCTGAACATATTTCGATTTCCACCATAGGCCACAAAGTGCACAAAATCTCCAGTTGCAGATTCTTCAAAAAGGTTGTTTCCAAATTGCTCAATGAAAAGAAAGGTTCAACTCTGTGAGATGAATTCACACATCACAAAGAAGTTTCTCAGAATTCTTCTGTCTAGTTTTTATGTGAAGATATTTCCTTTTCTACCATAGGCCGCAAAGTGCTACAATAGCCCACTGGCACATTCAACAGAAAGAGTGTTTCCAAACTGCTCAATCAGAAGAATGTTTCACCTCTGTGAGGTGAACGCACACATCTCAAAGAAGTTTCTAAGTATTCTTCCTTCTAGTTTTTGTGTGAAGTCATTTCCTTTTCTACCAAAGGTCACAAAGTGCTCCAAATGCCTAATTGCAGGTTCTACAAAAAGAGTGTTTCCAAACTGCTGAATGAAAAGAAAGGTTGAACTCTGTGAGATGAATTCACACATCACAAAGAAGCATCTCAGAATTCTTCTGTGTAGTTGTTATGTGAAGATATTTCCTTTTCCACCATAGGATGCAAAGCACTCCATATGTCCACTTGCAGATTCTACAAAAAGTGTGTTTCTAAACTGCTCAATCAAAAGAAAGGTTCAACTTTGTGAGATGAATGCACACATCACTAAGAAGTTTCTCAGAATCCTTCTGCCTAGTTTTATTGTGAAGATATTTCCTTATCCACCATAGGCCCCAAAGTGCTCCAAATGTCCACTTGCAGATTCCACAAAAATAGTCTTTCCAAACTGCTCAATCAAAAAAAAGCTTCAACTCTGTGAGATGAATGAATACATCACAAATAAGTTTCTCAGAATTCTTCTGTCTAGTTTTTATGTGAAGATATTACCTTTTCCACCACAGGCCTCAAAGCGCTCCAAATGTCCACTTGCAGATTCTACAAAAAGAGAGTTTCCAAACTGCTCAATCAAAAGCAACGTTTCAATCTGTGAGGTGAATGTGCAGATCACAAAAAAGTTTTTCAGATTGCTTCTGTCTACGTTTTATGTGAAGATATTTCCTTTTCTACCATATTCCGCAAAGCGCTACTAATGTCTACTTGCACCTTCAACAAAAAGAGGGTTTCCAAACTGCTCAATGAAAAGAATGTTTGAACTCTGTGAGATGAATGCACACATCACAAAGAAGTTTCTAAGAATTCTTCTTTCTAGTTCTTATTTGAAGTTATTTCCTTTTCTACCATAGGCCCCAAAGCGCTCCAAATGTTCACTTGCGGATTCTACAAAAAGAGTGTTTCCAAACTGCTCAATAAAAAGAAAAGTTCAACTCTATGAGCTAACTGCACATATCACAAAGATGTTTCTCAGAATACTTCTGTCTATTTTTTATGTGAATATATTTCCTTTTCCACCATAGGCCTCAAAGCGCTCATGATGTCCACTTGCAGATTCTGCAAAAAGAGAGTTTCCAAACTGCTCAATCAAAAGAAGGGTTTAAATACTTGAGATGAATGTACAAATCACAAAGAAGATTCTCAGGTTGCTACTGTCTGTAATATATGTGAATATATTTCATTTTCTACCATAGTCTGCAAAGCGTTGAAAATCTCCATTTGCAGATTCTACAAAAAATTGTTTCCAAACTGCTCAATGGAAAGAAAGGTTCAACTCTGTGAGATGAATGCACACATCACACAGAAGTGTCCCAGAATTCCTCTCTGTAGTTTTTGTGTGAAGATATTTCCTTTTCCACCATAGGCCACAAAGCGCTCCAAATGTCCACTTGCCGATACCACAAAAAAAGTGTTTCCAAACTGCTCAAACAAAAGGATGGTTCAACTCTGTGAGATGAATGCACACATCACAAAGAAGTTTCTCAGAATTCTTCTGTCTAGTTTAAATGTGAAGATATTTCCTTTTCCACCATAGGCCTCAAATCTCTCCAAATGTCCTTTTGCAGATTCTACAAACAGAGAGTTTCCTGCTAGCTCAATCAAAAGACAGGTTTCACCCTGTGAGATGAATGCACACATCACAAAGAAGTTTCTCACATTGCTTCTGACTACATTTCATGGTAATATATTTCCATTTCTACCATAGGCTGCAAAGCACTACAAATGTCCACTTACACATTCAACAAAAAGACTGTTTCCAAACTGCTCAATGAAAAGAACGTTTGAACACTGTGAGATGAATGCACACATCACAAAGAAGTTTCTAAGAATTCTTTTTTCTAGTTTTTGTGTGAAGTTATTTCCTTTTCTACCATTGGCTGCAAAGCACTCCAAATGTCCACTTGCAGATTCTACAAAAAGAGTGTTTCCAAACTGCTCAATGAAAAGAAAGGTTCAACTCTGTGAGATGAATGCACACATCACAAAGATATTTCTCAGAATACTTCTATTTTTTATATGAGTATATCTCCTTTTCCACCATTGGCCTCAAAGCGCTCATGATGTCCACTTGCAGATTCTACAAAAAGAGAGTTTCCAAACTGCTCAGTCGAAAGAAAGGTTCCAATCTGTGAGATGAATGCATACATCACAAAGAAGTTTCTCAGATTGCTTCTGACTAGAACATATGTGAACATATTTCGTTTTCTACCATTGTCCGCAAAGTGCTGAAAATCTCCACTTGCAGATTGTACAAAAAATTGTTTCCAAACTGCTCAATGACAAGAAAGTTTCAACTCTGTGAGATGAATGCACGGGTCACACAGAAGTATCCGAGAATTCTTCTGTGTAGTTTTTAGGTGAAGATATTTCCTTTTACACCATGGGGCACAAAGCGCTCCAAACGTCCACTTGCTGATTCTACAAAAAAAGTGTTTCAAAAGTGCTCAAACATAAGAAAGGTTCAACTCTGAGGGATGAATGCACACATCACAAAGATGTTTCTCAGAATACTTCTGGTTTATATGTGAAGATATTTCCTTTTCCACCATAGGCCTCAAAACTCTCCTAATGTCCTCTTGCAGATTCTACAAAAAGAGAGTTTCCAAACTGCTCAATCAAAAGAAAGGTTTCACCCTGTGAGATGAATGCACACATCACAAAGTAGTTTCTTAGATTGCTTCTGTCTACATTTTATGTGAAGATATTTCCTTTTCTACCATAAGCCGCAAAGCACTACAAATGTCCACTTGCACATTCAACAAAAAGAGTGTTTCCAAACTGCTCAATGAAAAGAATGTTTGAACTCTGTGAGACGAATGCACACATCACAAAGAAGTTTCTAAGAATTCTTCTTTCTAGTTCTTGTGTGAAGTTATTTCCTTTTCTACCATAGGCCACAAAGTGCACCAAATGTCCACTTGCAGATTATACAAAAAGAGTGTATCCAAACTACTCAATCAAAAGAAAGGTTCATCTCTGTGACATGAACGCACACATCACAAAGATGTTTCTCAGAATACTTCTGTCTATTTTTTATGTGAATATATTTCCTTTTCCACCAGAGGCCTCAAAACACTCATGATGTCCGCTTGCAGATTCTGCAAAAAGAGAGTTTCCAAACTGCTCAATCAAAAGAAAGGTTTCATTCATGAGATGAATGTGCACATTACAAAGAAGTTTCTCAGGTTGCTATTGTCTAGAATACATGTGAACATATTTTGTTTTCTACCACAGTCCATAAAGTGCTGAAAATCTCCACTTGCACATTCTACAAAAAAATTGTTTCCAAACTGCTCAATAAAAAGAAAGGTCCAACTCTGTGAGATGAACACACACATCACACAGAAGTGTCCCAGAATTCTTCTGTGTAGTTTTTATGTGAAGATATTTCCTTTTCCACCATAGGCCACAAAGCGCTCCAAATGTCCACTTGCCGATTCAACAAAAAAAGTGTTTCCAAACTGTTGAAACAAAAGAAAGGTTCAACTCTGAGATAAATGCACACATCACAAAGAAGTTTCTCAGAATTCTTCTGTCTAGTTTCTATGTGAAGATATTTCCTTTTCCACCATAGGCAGGAAAGTGCTCCAAATGTCCACATGCAGATTCTACAAAAAGAGTGTTTCTAAACTGCTGAATGAAAAGAAATTTTCAACTCTGTGAGATGAATGCAAACATCACAAAGTAGTTTCTCAGAATTCTTCTGTCTGGTTTTTATGTGAAGATATTACCTTTTCCACCATAGGTCTCAAAACTCTCCTAAGGTCCTCTTGCAGATTCTACAAAAAGAGAGTTTCCCAACTGCTCAATCAAAAGAAACGTTTCAATCTGTGAGATGAATGCACACATCACAGAGGAGTTTCTCAGATTGTTTCTGTCTAGAATATATGTGAACATATTTCCTTTTCTACCATAAGCCACAAAGTACACAAAATGCCCACTTGTAGATTCTACAAAAAGAGTGTTTCCAAACTGCTCAATCAAAAGAGAGGTTCAACTCTGTGAGATGAAGGCACACATCACAAAGAAGTTTCTCAGAATTCTTTTGTCTAGTGTTTATGTGAAGATATTTCCTTTTCCACCATAGGCCTCAAAGCACTCCAAATATCCACTTGCAGATTCTACAAAAAGAGAGTTTCCAAACTGCTCAATCAAAAGAAATGTTTCACCCTGTGAGATGAATGCACATATCACAAAGAAGTTTCTCAGACTGCTTCTTTCTACATTTTATGTTAAGATATTTCCTTTTCTACCATAGGCCACAATGCACTACAAATGTCCACTTGCAGATTCTACAAAAAGAGTGTTTCCAAACTGCTCCATCAAAAGAAAGGTTCAACTCTGTGAGATGAATGCACACATCACAAAGATGTTTCTCAGAATACTTCTATCTATTTTTTATTTGAATATATTTCCTTTTCCACCATAGGCCTCAAAGCGCTCATGATGTCCACGTGCAGATTCTGCAAAAAGAGAGTTTCCAAACTGCTCACTCAAAAGAAAGGTTTCAATCCATGCGATGAATGTACACATCACAAAGGAGTTTCTCAGATTGCTATTGTCTAGAATACATGTGAACATTTTTCATTTTCTAACATAGTCTGCAAACGCTCCAAATCTCCACTTGCAGATTCTACAAAATATTGTTTCCAAACTGCTCAATGAAAAGAAAGGTTCAATTCTGTGAGGTGAATTCACACATCACAAAGAAGTTTCTCAGAATTCTTCTGTCTAGTTTTTATGTGAAGATATTTCCTTTTCCACCATAGGCCTCATAGTACTCTAAAAGTTCACTTGCAGATTCTACAAAAAGAGAGTTTCAAAACTGCCCGCTCAAAAGAAAGTTTTCAGTCTGTGAGATGAATGTGCAAATTACAAAGAAGTTTCCCATATTGCTTCTGTCTAGATTTTATGTGAAGATATTTCCCTTTCTACAATAGGCCACTACAAATATCCACTTGCAGATTCTACCAAAAGAGTGATTCCAAACTGCTAAATGAAAAGAAAGGTTCCACTCTGTGGGATGAATGCACATATCACACAGAAGTGTCTCAGAATTCTCCTATGTAGTTTTTATGTGAAGATATTTCCTTTTCCACCATAGACCCCAAAGCGGTCCCAATGTCCACTTGCCGATTCTACACAGAAAGAGTTTCCAAACTGCTCAAACAAAAGAAAAGTTCAACTCTGTGAGATGAATGCACACATTACAAAGAAGTTTCTCAGAGTTCTTCTATCTGGTTTTTATGTGAAGATATTTCCTTTTCCACCATAGGCCGGAAAGCAC